>NW_026848573.1:0-37668 GCF_030435595.1 Desarmillaria tabescens | reverse complement strand
TGTGACTTCCATTTTGGGAGTTAATTCTGGTCGCGTCACACTGTCACGGATCCCAAACGAGCGAATCGCCGGCGAGACCCTTCGAGATCTGGTGAACAGATCGCCATTGTCCTTGCAAGCGAGCCACGCGAACCGGGCATGCCAACATTTGGAACCATCAACTGCACCGGTTACGCAAGAATGCACGAGCCATTTGCACGCTTTCCACCGAATTCCACTACCCGTCTATTCACGTTCGTATTTCTCTTTCCACCAAAGGTCTGGCTGACGGTCGAACGTGCCAGTGCCCACCACGTTTATCTTGACTGGCAGGGTGTGTGTGACTGTAAATCTGATTTTCAAAGCCCTTCTTCCATCATCTCTTGATGCCTTTCTCCTTTATTTCCGCGTATTCATGCCGCATTCCCACCATATATCGCGTTTCTGTTCTTTGAATCTTATCACACTCCCCTGTGCAAACCGGAGGGCCCTCCTTTTCCCCCTCGTTATGACTTGCCTTTCTCGGTTATCCTCCATTTCAAAGAAAGACGTCACCCCATATGGAAATGGCGCCTCGATTCAGAAATAGCATCACTTTGCCGCGATGTTGCCATAGTACCGATGGCGATTTATCCGCGTACATGTATCGTTATAAAAGTGAACAAGGGAAAAAAAAAGTTTATTGAAACAACATCGACGAAATAAATCACCATTGATATTGATATCGCCAATCTTCGGACTGCTAGGACCTTCGGAGATGGGCCACCCGAAGACACGGCGCCACCAATAAATGTCAATGGCGCGACTATGCCGACTTTAAGTAACCTTGAAGGTACCCCGGAAACGGCATAATGTCGAGACTGCTGTAGATCATCAACGACCGCCCCAGTTCACCTGACGGCGTCTGCCCCGGACGAGACATCAAAGTACTGACTCTGGGCAGCAGCGGCACTGCGCATCGTGTTGTCATCACCCCAAATCATTTCAATTCCACCCACCCGATGCCCCCCGCCCCACTTAAGAGTCTAATATCTTCTCACCGGCATCACGGTTTCGGAGACTTGCGACTCTCAACTAGTCTAGGCTTCCGGCTCACGGACCACCTTTCCATTTCTTAACTGCACATGATACTGCGTATACAAGTCTTTCTGGCACTTGGGCCATCTTTTCCCCCGCTCACTCAACTCTCTCATATGTTTTTGATTCCAACATTCACAAGACTCTGAATCATTCGAACCGATGCACCATCAACATTCGAACCAAACTGCGTCGGGTGAACTGAGAACAATGGCAGCGCCAGATTCCCTTGAAGGGCCAAACACGTCGCGATATGACTTTATCTCATCAACGATCTATTCTAATTCGCCGAAGGCCCCCTCATTCCAGTCAAATTCCACTGGCTAGTAGACGCCGAACACGCCATTGTTAGTCGCGTTATTAACAATCACCCATGCGTCATGTCGTCTTCGTTTGGACCAACAAAAGCCTACATCCGTATCACGCGGCATGCTCCCTGCATTGCTTGGATCAATCGCGCCAACCTGCCCTCTCAACCAGATCCACTACTCGAAGACCTCGTTGGGCCCCCGAGATGACCACGCTCCGTATCCGTCTAATAGTAGGACCGCAGCACTAAAACCACCTTCTGAACTAATAGAAGACCTTCCTGAAATGATACGATTAACAGCACACGACCTGCCCAGTGAGGAGTACTGAGTACCACTCCTGTGTACCAGTCATTCAGACCTTTCCCGCGACCACGGGTCGTCCATGGATATAAGTGACGTCTTCCAAAATCAATATACAATCTATACCCCATATACAGAAAATGTCGAGAGAGCCTAAATTCGCCATACCTCGTCACCGTAATGCCTAAATTGATGACGACGAAGCAAGGAATCCATATAATTATGATCGTAAATGACGACTTGTGTTCGAGTCACAAGCGGTTGACAAGCGTGTAGTGTAAATGTAGAGAAATCCGGTAGGCATCCGAGCGAGACCGGGAGTTGCGTTTAGGTTCATCACGTTAATGTTATGGCTCGCCGAAGCCTATTACACCTGCACATGGGAACCGGACGCCTGACGCCCGCTTCTTCAGGCTTCCTATTAGACATTTGGCAGGCGGTCATGATGCAGAATGTACAGCTTCAGAAACGGATGCAGGTGATATGCTGCTGTCTACCGGAGGATTCTGAATTGTCTCTGCAGGAACATCATTATTGGAGGGTGACGAATCAGATGCCCCGTCTAAAGTTGGAGATACGGATGGCCCTTGCTCTTCTGATTGCACTGAAGTTGCCATTGTCCGAGTTTCCTCGGAAGATGTTGTTGCTTCGGATGGACCTGATTGAGTGGGTGGAGTAGATTGACCGACATTGTCATCCTGTTGCGGTCCAGACTGTGGTTCGGCGGACTCTGAAGGTTCAGGTTCAGTTACTTCTATCTGTTTGAAGCCAGAAGAAGGGGGATCACCACCTGCCCCTTCTTCTTGAATTGGAGGGGAGGTAAGGGCGATTCTCGACCATTTATGCCTGATTTACTGGCACCGTTGATTCCGTTCGATGGCGGAGGTAGAGGCGAGGACGCTGATGTCGGTGTAGGCAATACTTTATCGAACGAAGTTCTTCTCCCAGAAAGCAAGACCCTTCAACCGAAGATTGGTGTTTGACCTCCATGCCGCAGAATGGACTGCCAAAGAATCACTTCTTGTAGGCGTTGGAGGAATATTCGGTCGAGGAATGCTCTTTTCTGAAATGACCACCTCCAGCATATTGCTCGGTACTCCGACGTTCTTGAGCTCAGAAATCTTCTGGTAAAATGTCTGGCGTCTGCGAGGAGTCTAAAATAGACGCAGAATGTCAAACCTTGTAAAGCAGAAGTTGACAGTATAATCAACATACCTCGTTTTGGCTGCGGCATGTGGCAACTCGAGTTTAGTGTACTCTTCCGACAATCGATGATTGATCGCTGCGAAGACTTGCGGTCATGACATCCTAATGTTCATGTATATAAGAAGCTATTAGTTGGCGCGAGCCCTAGTTAAAACTCACTTGAACGATGCCCGTCGACAGATAGCGAGACAGCACTTTATGCAATGTGACCGTCTCTTTAGTCAATACTACTATGTATTCATTGGGCCCCTCTCCCTCTTTTGGAACGCTCCAATCCAGAGCCTTATGGGGCGGTGATTTAGGCGATTAAATGCATGAAAAGGCAGCGAACTTACCTGAAGAGACTTGATATGAGCAGATAGTCGTTCACCCATAATCGCGATGAGCTTGGCATGAATTTCATTCTGATGCTCCTGATAATCCTTTGGACAGGTAATTAATGATGCTGCTATCCAGAGCTAGAAGTGACTAGACTTACTCTCTTTAACTTGTCAAACTCAACCAACATAACAGCCTGCTTAGAGCTCAAATGGCGCCTGAATGTTTCACGCACGTAGGGAATGAGCGCTATCATGATCGACAGTGACTGTGAGGCCAAGGCTAAGAATAGACGAAATAACTTTCCGTTAGTGAGCAGCAGAATAGAAGATAATTTACTCACCTAAGTGCTTCGCCGTGATGTTCTTCAGTCCAGCCGATCTCATTGCACCGGCCCCTAGTACAACCTGGCATGTTCGCGAATTGAACGCCTTGAGGAATTCGATCACTCGGCTCATAGTGTCCGTCACAAGCATGCCAAAGTTCACTATCACCTTGACGTAGTCCAATAGTAGATATAACACCTCGGAGGTAGCATGTACCGTAAAGTAGGCTCGATCCTCAATATGGAGATGTTTATGGGATCCACCAGCCAAAGATGAGGAACTTGACGACGACAGGACTAGACTTTTCATCGGGGAGGAAGAAAAGAACGATTTGATACCATTGGCAGGTGATTTAGGCGGGGAAGCGGGGGGTACTTTCGGGTTGCGGAGGTTGTATAACCAATTCAGGCGAATCTTTCACTGCGGAGTCTACTAAAAGATCGGCAAGATGCTGCAAAGGCTGAGGGACATCGCAAGGATTCCATTGTTCGTCTTCCACGAGTTTTGCGGATTGTGTCAGCCGGGTCTGATGAAACGCTTGAAGGAATGTCTTTCCCTAAAATGTGACAATGAGTTTACCTGCACCAAACGAACGTGGCTAATTACACTCACTTGTCCAACAACGGCGCCTCTTAGCCCAACCACCATTCGGCGGCAAATTACCTCACAACCGATTACGAAAGACCATGTCTCGTTGAAAAACTCCCAGAACTCGTGGAGCGGCAACGAAGTATGTGGCTCTGATCGAACAGAAATGACTTTGGCTACCATGACGTGAGCGAGCTCCGTTACCGAGCCAAGAATGTCTGTCAAATCACTCTGGATGTTGGAATCCGGACTAGACTGATATCTACAGGAAAAAATTGCGCGTTGACGGACGTGTCAGACACACCGAGGATATACGCACTTCAACTTATAAATGGCCTCGAGGACCTCGCCTATTACCATTCCTTGGATCTGGAGACCTTCGATAGCTCTCAGGAGGCTCTTGTAAGTCGCACGTAGAATTTTCATGAATTCTATATGTGTCATTTCTCGAAGATGGTTGCCCAGACCAGCACTGAAGTGATACCCTCAGCCCTCATTCGGAACAGAGACAGCCCCACGCACCGGGATTCAGATCCGTGTTGAAGGTCTTTGTCTGACGTACGAGCAGTGTCACTTTGCTCATCAATAGCGGGAAATTTCTAAAACGAAGTGTCAGTACTCGACTGTAAAGCCAATTACGAAGAACACAAACGCACTTTTTGTACGATTCCCCCCACCTGGCTCAATGCGACGTTCCTCCAGGATGACGTTGCTTGCCGAAGACCTTTGGTTCTAACGAGACCCTCCAACAGTGGATTCAAGCTGTCTTTGAGTCCTTCATTCATTTGACGAGGCGAACCACCCTCCCCCATGTCGATTTTACTGAGTAAATCTTCGCGAAGAGCTGAGCAAAGATTGGTGGAAAGGGATGTCACTATTTCCATGGTGAGGCTCCGAAGATGGCCAGGGAGTGCTGAGAAGGCTTGCAAGGAGCCGAGAGGGACGGCGAGCGATGGCCGGTTTGACAGTGGTTTCCCAGGAAGCATTTCTGGTGGTTCTGACGTCTCTTCAGGCGTTGCAGGTAAGGGGGGTAATCGCCCGTGTCCTGGCGTTGATGGTATAGGTTTCGAGACGCCATTCTGCGTCTGAGAGGTGTCCTCTGCAGCCCATGTGCGCTCCAAATCATCCACAATGTTCAAGGCGTCACCCCATTGGCCTTGACTAATTAGCTGGCGGGCCGTCGCAGAGACCTCAACAATGCCCTTGATACCTTCTATCCCTTCATCGATCTTCTTTAGGTTACTCTTCTTCTTCTCCATCTCTACTACTTCCAGACCCTTCTTTGCCACGTCATTGTCAACGTCCTGCAGAAGTTCTCGCAGTCGGGAAATTTGAGATAAACAGGAAGCAGACTCAGACTGGAGATGATGAAGGTTGGACAACGCAGCAAAGAACGATGATGAACGAAGAGATATTTCGTGGGTGAGATGAAGCTCGATGGTATCCGCGTAGTGAGAGAATTTCTCAAGAAGCGGAAGAGAATGTGCAAGTGCCGTTGGATCCACATCCGGGTCTTGACCATTCTGTTCTGTGACATTAGCAAAGGTCCCTGGGTCTGCCAAGTTAAAATTAGATTCGAAGAAAACCGAAGGGACAGAATCTAATGAAGGAAATGACTTGGCGTTTGTGGGGTATGATGATGATGCATGGGAAAATGAAGGGCGAGGCGTCGAAGGACCGGCTTCTGGCTGGTGAGCATTCTCGAAACGCTCCCATTCTGAGGTTATGGCACGAAGGTAGGGGTCGAAATCCTTCCTGCGAACTCGAGGTAGCTCTGCTGGTGGTATTGTAGGCAACGCTGAATGCGCCTTAGGCGGGGCTTGTCGCTTGTGAGGATTATTGAGAACGGTAGAGATGGCTAGTACGTGTCCGGGTCAGCATGGCTAACACGGCATTATTTCATGTACTACGCACCATGAAACCCATGTTTCGAACTACTCCACTCAGCGGGTAATGCTCCAAGCGACAGGGTCGCTGTTGAAGAGTTAAGATTGAGATGGCCAAGTCGTGGGATGGTATTGAAGTAATCTGGGCCTCTGCCGTCCGTCGTCGTCCCCGAAACACTTTCTGGGCCAGGTTGTCGCGATGCAGGATCCCAGTTGAATCTATACGGTCGTACGGTATCTGGAAGGGCGGGTACTGGCGACGTTGGGCGTGAAACGCTGCTGGTGTTCGAGTCCGACATGGAAGCAAATGCCCAAGTTACATTACCACGGCAGCCACCGCCGCGTACTACGGCTTCCTCCTCTACCATCATGACCATCTATGCGATTTGGCTTTCCCGCTACTTCATACTGTTGAAATGTGGCGCACATTGATTGTAGGGTGACAACGACAGCCTGAGCTCGTACAGAGAATCTATCAAGAGGAGGTAACTATGTCTTGCTAGTTCGTTGTTCCGCTTTCTGGCTATCGAAGGTTAACAATCTTACGGGCTCTCACATTGTAGGCGTGTATATATTGTCTGCATGGCGCTGTCTTGTCTCGCATATGGTTCCTATTACACGATGGCTTCTCTAGAACTGGCTGTCCCATCCGACGGGATGTTGGCTTCTAGCGCAGCAAACTCGGTCCTCACTCATTTTTATTCGAACGACGGATTCTTTCGAGACACATGACTGACCTAGCTGCCCGAATGTACGGTCGAAAAACTGCATCGGCACTGCTGCGATATTATGTCTACGCGAAGACTAGATGCGAGTCGTCTCGTTGCTACCTTCTCCCGGTCTGGTTTTGAAAAGACAGATAGGAAAGAATTAGTATAACCCTCGTGTGTATGTCTCAATCGTTACTGCATTCATTCTGGTTGAATTTATGTTTCGGGAAGGAAGGAAGGAAGTTTTATTGGGGGACTGACTCTTTTACCCCTTTCCCGAAGGCACCCTCTTCAAGGTCTGGGCCTCTTCATCTCAATCCTTCGGTTCCGGGAGCCATACCTACGGCTCAATGACAATTGACGGGCCTTTATTGAAAGACAAATATGGAACCGGTGTTCCAACCAGAAAATGATAATCATATGTGGCTTCCTCTACGTTATTACTCGTGAGCACAATGGACGACAAGCGTGTGGTATAGGACAAGTAGATCACATAAAAGGTGCGGTAATATGGTATGTCATACGTGTACGCCTCTTCTTCTAAAGTCTCCATGTATGTGTGGCATTTAATTATGGCGAATCTGGGAAGGAGCCAAATGAATGCGAGGGATCTGATTCCTGGGTCAGAATAAATCTGTGCGAGCATATGCTCGTCGCGTTCCATTATAACGGAATAGGTTCTTGAGTAATGGACTCCTAGGATTGTGCCCCAATTCAACATCTGGTACCATGGGCTCGGCGGGACCGTTTGGAAATCGACCCAGTTCGAGCTGAAAAACGGCTGCATCGGTGCTACGGAAATGCTAACGGCGTCCCCTCCTCATTTATAGGACGCCTCTGGGTTTTGCCTCGCTAACGCAATACGACATCCGTACCGAGCTTTAGACTGCGGTGCGCGATGTGTCCCCATATGAACTAGTGTTGTACGAATGTTTCGGCCCGCTGGATTCGGTTCCGTCCTTGTAACGGGTAACTAATAATGTCCGTTGGCCAAGTTCTTCTCATCCGTGAGCGAACATATCTCCTTGGATCGTGGGATAACAAGAGCATTCTGTAATACTGTTAGGTACCAAGAAGCCGCGCAGTAAAGAACGGGAGGTTACCTCTTGAAGACGCACAGGACTTCAATATGGGAACGTCCATAATGAATAAGTAACATGAATAGAATTGTCAAGGGTTGACGGAGGTGGTTGCCCCTGACTACTGGTTGGTAGACCAGCCCGGTGTTCACCCCGGACTATGTCGCCTGAAGAGCGACTGCCTCACATGCCCTTTCTCCGAATCACGGTACAGTAATTGAACCGCTCAGAGTCGGTCGGTTGGGGCTCCTTTTAACAATCCGAGCCGAGTCTAGGAGGTTTAGCTTCTTTTGCTCCACCGTAGATCCTCTGGTAAAAGGCTGGGCTAGAAATCATAGGTTCTCGAGCTAGAACAAAATCAGTACTTAAGTGCTTGATGTCAAGGAACTCTCCTTCCCCAGCCGATTAAAGACCTTCAAAATGTCGGAGTCAATCATAGCCCATCCGCAGTTCGTCCATAGTAGACAGCCGGACACCAAGAATGTTAAGAAGTTGGAGACAGTTCAGATGCGGTAAGACTTTACTGGTTTGGCAAAACCCTAGGTATCGACCGTAGTTCCAAGCCCTCAGCCTGAGTAGCGATAGAGACCGATGATAGCAACCATATCCCGCGCCGCAAGCAAGGGTAAGTGATCACCAGGTGAGCCCAAAAACGTGAATTGATTGTTTTTAGGTTCGGCATGATCTCGTTGTATCCCTGTGGAAATCAACCCCGTTACCGTGCGGCAATGCTCGAGCTCGAGCAGATGAAGATTATACGCCCCTACTGTTCATAGATATCTCTAGTAGTCAGTCCTGATCCACCAGATCGTCCGATATCAACTTCGTAAACACAGATCTGGGCCGCATCCGACGCTCGCCTGTAAGAGCATTGTCACGAAGACAAGTCCAGAAGGTTGAAAAGACAGAACTGAGAACGCTTCCTTTTACTTAGTTTGCAAATAACGCAAAGCTATTTCCCAAGCACTGGTCGCGAATCATGAATGCGATGGTGGCAGAACACACAGCCACTCACATTTATCTCAGATACATCGGACCTCGGGCCGCAATACACCCTCGCAACCACTCTCGGTCGACATCGTTATCAGGACTAGCAGAAGATTCGAATGTGTACAGCAGTGCTGAATATTCCGGCTGCGAATGTCGCCTATGATAATTATCGTGGGAGAAATGTCGGCCCACAGGTTCTTCCGTAACTATCACTATTCTATACCCACCAGCTGTCCACAGCACTGTTAAGCATCTCTTCTCACCTTGAGCGCCTGAGAAAAACCCATGTGTTCCATCAGACCCAGAACTGCAAATGGCATTTGACAGGGGGTTACTGTTCCCGAATTTCCGACAGCTGTAGTCTCCTACACAGCACACTTAGGCGCTCCTAGAATCAGAGAAGCACGACAGCTCACTCGCTCCCGCTGAAATGGCCTTAAAAAAGATCCGTGTAATAGCGCGTACAAGCACAGCGCTTAATCTCGCGATTCTATCGTCGGCATTGACCAAGGAGATGTCGACGATGGCGATCTTTCCTCCGGCATGCGCTGCTTTCGCCATTTTGGAGCAAATATTGCAGATAGTTAAGGTAAGCGTTCTATCAAAGGCTTCTTTCCGACGAATCTCAAAGACTTTCAGGACGTTCAAGTTCGTCGAATCGTCAGTATCTATGTACCGAGTAACGTGTCTAAATCAGTTTCCAGTCTAACAAAGAAGCCTGTCATCGCCTTGTCCACAAATGCGCTCGGATTTTATTCAACATTAACGAACAGATGGAAGGAAGATGGGAATCTGCGTCTCCGTTGCTACTGAGGAATATAAGTCGGTTTCAAGAGTGCGTCCCAGTACATTTCTTAGGGGAAGTTGCTAGGCTTACTTTTGTGCAGGACGTTGACCATGATGCACGCCTTCATGGTAAAGGAGACACAGGCTAAATGGAGCAGCCGCTTGTTACGCAAGAATTCGATTGAAAGCGCGTTAAACGATTACGCCGAACTGTTGGACGAGGCATCACAGGCGTTTCAGGCATGTTTCCCACCTCTGATTCGTAATGCCAATGACCCCA
Source organism: Desarmillaria tabescens (assembly GCF_030435595.1). Classification (NCBI taxonomy): domain Eukaryota; kingdom Fungi; phylum Basidiomycota; class Agaricomycetes; order Agaricales; family Physalacriaceae; genus Desarmillaria; species Desarmillaria tabescens. Next base: position 27,832 of record NW_026848573.1, on the reverse strand, counting down.
TGGCGTAGATAGCAGCACTCATCAACATCCAATACACAGTCGAAGCCTCTGCCCAGAAACAGAATTCCAAGTTCGCGATAGAAGCACAGGACAGTCGCGCCTTTGAAACCGTCGTTCATAAGCCACCTCGTTCTTCAGCACCTCCACCATATCATGACACCGACAGAGCCTTAACCGAAGAAAGAGTCACAGGCGACTTCCAATACGTCCTCGATGACCTTGACAACCATGGGGTAAGTGAACAAACAGCCACATCTTTCTCCATATCTTCACACTCCCTGTTCCTAGTTCCGAAGATATCACCAGTCAGAAGTTCGTTTGAAGGGTTCATTTGGATCTTCCAATTCCAGCGGCTGGTGGTCGGACGTGAACGAAGCACTTGTGTACGGAGAACCTTCGCTCATCCGAAGGTACGATCAAGGTACCAAGACCGGTGCTGTTAAGGCGAGTATACCGTTTCTCGCTTCGTATTTGGCTGCGGGTTAACGTTTACCTTCTGTTGTAGGCGTGGATCCATGACGTGAAGATCCTTCAAAATTTATAGCAAGTCCCGGACTCCCTCGTGCATATGTGAGGTTATGCTGACATCAGGTTGGGACACATAGCCATCAAAACCTACCTCAAATGATCGGGGTATCTTCAAATGAAGCTGGAACGCCGTTTGTTATCCTATCCCATGGTACGAATTTTTTTTTTCAAGTGGCGAGAATAGATGGTAATAATTCACCGTCATCAGCCCAAAGGCGATCTCCAGAGAATCTCTTGATCGATTCTCTCAACAAATTCGGCTTAGCGGGATGCATAAACACCGTTCTGCATTTTGTGAGTACTTTACTCCGACGGAAGACCTTCTTCGAATTGAATTTATGTTTGTATACATAGTACACCGACATTTCCGTAAGTCACACTTTCCGGACATGTTCGCTCTACTGTTTTTGATTAATTTTGATCTTATTGATTTTTTTCCGTGCGCCCCATAGAATGCCGCCGCATATCTTCAACGACAGCTCGAGCTGACCGACTCGCAAGTGCAGGACGTCATCGAGGTTGGGTCGTTCATTTCCATTATGCAAGCAGTTAAGGCTCACCGTTAAATGACGTGCAGAGTGTGGCCTTCACGGCAGACGGGGGTAAAAATTTGATCATGGGCCTCCCGCCGCCTAAGGAAGGCACATGGGTGACCGCCAGAAATTACAGCTTGGCCGACACCATAGGATCTGCCGCTTTGAAAGTGCGTTTCACTTGGTGCTATAAAAGGCCAACGAATTCGAACCGGTTCTCATGACCTCGTACAGTTTTTGCCACCCCGAGGTTCGGTGATATTGAACAGAAACGGGTTGATTGGTAGTCTTTATTTATTCATGGTTGTGACTGTCAGTCGTTTATGGATATTGCTCCTTAGATGACGACGAAATTATGCGGCTCCATCATGTTGCGGCATTGGTTGAGGGGCTTATTCCTAAAGCGCGGGAGCCTCATGGCCTTCCCGAACGGACAAGGGCATTGCTGACCGACGTCGACGAGCCTTTCAATGGTCTGATGAAAGGCAAAGCGCCTTCTCTTCGCCAGCTGAGATTGTCAAGCCTAGACGCGAAATCTCACGATCATGTCTGGTATACAAGCTTGGGAGTCCTTCCATGTCGGTTTTCAGTGGGAGATTTTGGATATATTCCTCGACATAAAAGACACGCAGCGTCTGGTAAATCCTTCGAGGACTTTGTACTTTTAGGAAACACATTCCGTGATGACTTCGCCAAGTTTGTTGTGGAGAGAACTTGCCATGGTACTCAATTCTGCTGGAAGGACTTTCCTATGACCCGTCAGCCAGTCAACTCATTCAGTTTAACAAATGATATTCAATGGCGAGGCTTCTTTTCCCACTAACTAAATGTAAATCTGATGAAATCCTCGCTCAGCTGGCCGATAGTGGTCCCTCCGGGAGCACAGATAAACTATGACATAACTCATGAACAGTGCATAGCCAATACTGCTGACGCTTGGCGTTTTCTCATGCAAGAGTCTCGCTCCCTCGCTGACGAACTGGGCATACAACCCCATGATCTGATTCTTAGTCAGTCTATCTACACCTTCATGTCATTCTGACCGTAACCTGTGTCTAGTCACTCGAACTGGACTGTCTAGACACGCCTACATCAATGACTTTGCAACCTCTGTCAAACTCGGACCGTCGCATTGGGGTCATCAGCCTCCCGGCGTACGACAACCTCCCCGGCCTTTCTTCCCGCATCAGCCGCCAGCCATAGCAACGCCCATGTACTTGCACACATCTTTTGATGATAACTACGAGCCCTATTGGTCGCGTCAGCCTCGGTATACGCCACATGAGCCGCAATCAAAACCGCCACCCCTTTCGCGAGGGTGGACTTCCACAGTCGGATCGTGAGTTGAAGTAGTTCTGAATGACATGGACACTTATTATTCTCAGGGATACACAATTCGTTTACTGGATTCAGCTTCTTCCTGAGGATTTCAATGACTAGCACGCCGATGTCAATCAATTCCCGGAGACACTTTATGGAGTTTATCACTGGCGTTGGCATTCTTGATTAAGTCGGCAGATGGATCCTCACTTAAGAAGTACCTGCAATGGGATCCGCTACGCGAAGTGATCACTACGATAATGTTTCCCCACCGATTGTCATTGGCCATTATATGAATTACAATCAAGCCGACGTCGACGTCGACAGCACTCGGGCCAGAATAGTTTCAATTTCGGACCCCACTTGCAAGTCAGCTTCGTAGAGAAGCATTGTTTGCGTACCTGACCGTGGACACTATACAAAACAGGACCGGGTTGGCACGTAATCCAGTGTTATCCTTAGTGGCAGACAGACGTCCCTTGTCGCTCATTTTTGTTCTATTTCGTTTTATGTATGGAACACTAAGGGTACTCACTCGAATCAGGCATATCACGCAAGGTTGACTCTAGGTAACCGCCGCAATGTGAGCTACGTTGATTTGGATCGACCAGAGGCGAAAGAGACTCCATTCACTCCGTGCAAAGATCGGGAATCAATACTTTCAAGCTTGGTATAACTCAGATAGTCAAATTATATGAAAGAACACCCATACGTTTACTGTAAAAAGGTTGGCAAGAGTACTGGGACTCTTCGTGATGGAATCAAGATCCTTGAAGTCTTGGACCTTGAGTGTAAAAACAAAAAAAAAGCAATCTTAAAAAAACTATGGGGACACCCAGGATTGAACTGGGGACCTCCAGAAACCATCTCATGTCAAGAAACTTCAGTCTGTTGCTCTCCCAACTGAGCTATGTCCCCTAATAGTAAGAGGGAAGACGCAAACTACTATCAAACCATCGGATGGAAGTGGACACATGGGAAAGGAACTGGACGCGTCGACTGACGATGCAAGTTCCACCCATCATCCAAAAATTGCTTTCCCCTTTCCCTTTTCACACTTACCTGGCAATCCTTCCTCCACGCCAGTCCAATAGATACCCGACGCCCTGTCTATGGATCCATCCTCCACACTCACCCAACGGCGTCCTCAGCTCCGACGTCGAGTGCTTCAAATGGCGAGCCTACCTGGCTCCACGAAGTCTTGACCGCATTGCCGTGCGCACCGACGTTGACCCTCAGGGTGCTATCGATGGGCAGCTTCCAAATTTGTGGGACGGCGCGCAGCTGTTGGCAGCGAGGGAGCTGCCTGCTTGGGTCGACAGCAAGGTCAACATTGACAATGATAGTGGACTGGAAGGCTACGAAGATGAGGCGGCACGTGACGAGAGTCGGGCATGGGTGGCGTTGTTGGAAGGATGCATGCATGCTGCTCTGCTCGCTGTCTAACCGATGTCGGCGCCGTTCTCCTTGGCGGAAACGAAATCCCGCCCAATCGAGTCTGTTCTCGCGCGGCCTCTAGCCCCGCTGTCAAGTCTCACTTCCCTCTTCCCTACCTTTGGCACGCGTATCCCCCGCGAAGCTATACAGTTGCGCTACTGGGAGGCCATTAGAGGGCTCTCCGAGAGATTGGGCACCGACAAGTGGTTCCTGTCATCCGAGTACGTTTTCCTGTGTTCATTTCTTTCGCAAAACTGACGCGAGGTAGGGCTCCAACACCACTCGATGCACTCGTCTTTGCGTACTTGCACTGTATACTTCACTCGAAAGCCTTGATACGCCTCGAGGTGACGCGCAGGGTGAATCTGGTTGCGTGGGAGTGGAGAGTGAAAGGATTGGTTAAGGCGGCATTTCTACCGAGGCGGCGATCTGGACTTGTTCGCTCGAGGTTCGTTCCCAGTTACGCGTTCGACCCTACAACTTATCATTTTGTTTGAGTAGTGTATTACAACACCAGTTTATGTGTTCGTGTCGGTTGAATCATTGCAGTGAGAGTCGCGCTGCGAGACGATTCTCAAGATGTAAACACAAGTCCAAGTACTTGACTTTGGGGCTCAGGTCAGAACATTGCCGTGACATGGTGCTGTAGCCGCTGTAGATCTTATTTGCAATGGAAAGAGGAATGAGATAAGGAAGGATAACACCCGTAGGTGAAGCTTTGGCTCAAGAACGACGAGAAAATTGTTGAGCTCTCTCTCATTGTGACCTGCAATGGCTAGCACTCCGGGATAATCTTTTGTCCTGGAGTTTGGCGCATTTTTGTTCTTATGTTGCGACGTCATTGATACGTATTCAACAGATTGCTCCATCCCTATGAATGTCAAAGTACGTGTCCTGATACATATCAAACTCAGCAAACTCGAACTGATGGCAGAATCCAAGTGTTGCTTGCCGAAACACCATTCTATCCCTGCTGAGGGCTCAAAAACTAGATATGAATATTTCGGCTTCTAACTTTGAACATTTGTCTACGTGCCATTGAACTACGGTTTTCCCATCGAATTCATGAACTAGCGAACTGGACGTCGGGGATGAGCGCTGTTCGAAGGTGCTACGGCGATGTGCGAAATTGATAATCTTCCTGTATCACCTATAATTCCCTATATCTTCCACAATATTCACTGTCGACTGGTGTTGCGACGCCGACTCGGCCCTCCCGGTCTTGTCCTGATGCGCGCATAAGCTGTGGAACATTTCCGTTTTTACTTTGTTGTTGGTGCCTTGATGCTGTAACGCCGGAGATGTTTGATGACTGTTGGATCTGGCTTTCTACGTTACTACAACGCCCACAAATTCTGACACCCTTACTAGCGAGGTCGTACCCACAACTACCACAATAAAAATGGAGAACGGTTCAAAAGTCGAAGCCTCGCCTGTCGCTGCCGAGGAAGAGGAGAACGATACTACAGTCCAACCATATCTTGAATATGTCAATCCTGCAAAGTCGAGCAAGAGGTTCGGATTACGAGGATCTGCTCCTTACCGGATTCCTAAAGGTAAATCACACTCACATGCTGATGAAATCGTTCTCATCTTGGCCGTATCAGGCAACGATCCTTTCAACTACGAGGAAAAGTATCCAGAAGATGCGTATTGTGAAGAGATGGGACACAACGCCAGGGTATTTCGGACGTACCTTGATGAGCGTGCGATCTATGATGCGAATATGGTTGAAGAGGCGAGAGACGGCGTCGATGTCCTTCTCGTTTTCGTATGTGGCCCATGTTCTATTCATCTCCGTGCTCATCTCTCTGTGCCAGGCGGGTCTTTTCTCGGCCGTGGTTACAACATTTGTAGTCCAAACATCGCAAAGTCTACAAGCGGACTATGCAGAGATGTCTGCTAATCTACTGTTCGAGATGATCAATATTCAGCGTGCTATTGCCAGCGGCGCTTCCTTGGACACCGTTGCTGCTTCCCCTCTGAACCCCAACGTCACGTTTATCGCTTCAACCACGAGCGTCTGGGTGAACGGTCTGTGGTTCACGAGTCTTGCACTCAGCCTCACGACAGCGCTCGTGTCGGTGCTGGTCAAGCAATGGCTCCATCATTACATCGCTTTACCCTCTGGAACACCCCGGGAGCGTAGCCTTCTGCGGCAGTTCCGATTTGCGGGATTGCAGAAGTGGCGTGTTCTCGTTATCATCGGGCTACTCCCCGTTCTAATGCACACCGCCCTTGCGATATTCTTTGTTGGCCTCGTGATCTTCCTTGGCCCATTACGAGATTCGCTTTCATGGGTTATTGGTGCGATTACAGCCATTGCGTATACGGCCTACTTGATGGCCCATATTCTCCCCCTGATTTTCCCCCAATGCCCCTACCGTACCTCACTGTGCGACCTACTCCATGTTTTGTACAGTCATATGGTGCCGTACACCGTGCTTACTTTCTGGCGCGGTCTCTGTCGAACCGAGATGAACACACCTGACACAGTGGCTAACCAGTCTGCCCTCAACGTTGCAAAATGGAAGGACCTGAAAGAATTGGAGTTGGATGCGGTACAGTCAGTATGGGGTGAATTATCGGTTGAGGCCTTGCATTGGCTTTTTTCCATGTCATCGAACCCCACTGTGCAGAGTATCATCTTTCAAGCTATTGGCGGTGTGCATCCAGCATCACAGCGGAAGGCTGAAGACCTGTTTGGTGATGCCGGCTTGTTACTCCAGAATTCGCTTTCTCAGTGTCTTTCCCATCCCTATGGGGCACCACTGTCTGGATTAGAGACCAAGCTTGAGCGGTTACTACGTTGCAAGCTAGTTCTCTCTGATGAATGCTATATTTTCATCAACCTTCCACAGACACAAGGCATTGAGCTTCCATCCAATGTCACAGCCTTGATAGAAAGATATACATATAATCATGATATAAACCTGCTCATGGAAGACATTGCCCTCAATGGAGCTCTGGCATTCCGTCATTTGTCTGGGACAGAATATTTGCGTTTCCATCCCTTAGTCTGGATTGACCTCATCAGGAAAGCCGCTTCAACAGGAGTCTTTTCTCCCATTGATATCAGTGCTGAAGACCCTTTCGCCATGAACATATGCTGCGCGGTTCTACCCGCATTTTCATTTTTTTACTCAAACAACTCCGGTGACTCCGAAAGAGACAAAGCCCAGTCAAAAGCCATAGCACTTCATGTCGCTATTCAGGACCATCTCTTCACTGACATGACAACCTATCTCCTAAAAATGTTTGCTGCATTTGTGCACCCTTCAAATGTTGGCTCTGTCCCACCATCTTTGAGGGTCCTCCTCATGTTTGCTGAATTTCTTATCTCAAGGCTTCCTTTGAAAGAACAAGCAAATCCAGATGCAGATGAGCTCTATGTCCTCGCCACAGTCATCATTGGCATTGAGAACCAAGACCTTTCTTCTTCTCAGGCAAATGTTGCTGTCTTCGATGTTCTTGAACGCTTCATCACGGATAACCTGAAGATGATACCAATAACAGCAGGCAGTCTTCTGCATTTCAATGTCCTAGAGCTTTACTCCAAGCTGGTCCATACACAATGGCATACTGTGTCCCCTAGATCCCTGGAAGCAGTTGTCAATCTCATGTTTAACAATTCCTATTATTCTCAGACTGCAGGTGATATCATAGCCCAGGGTCTTCATGCAGGCAGCCCAACAATGTACAGTGTCTTTCGTGCGAAGCAATGCTTAGAATATTTCGGGCGTCATGGATATCACCCGTGGTGGGTGAATATTATTGAAAGCTACCTCTCCACAATAGGACATGGCTCGAAATTCTGTCTTGAACCCTCGGTAGAATGGGAACATATTGACTATCTCCACATACCCGACAACCTTTTCGTTGCCTGCTCCATCCTGGCTGTTGGTTCCGATGACCCATATGCCTCTGATAACTTCGATCGCAGGAAGCAAATCAGAGAAAATGTCTTGTCACTCGTCCAGATTCAACAGCATAATCCTGTATGGGATGAATGTCGGTGCAGGCTTCGACAATTGCTCGAAAACGATGGAATGGACTTCTTCTATCGCCAGGCTCGCATTCGTGGAATTGAACGTGTTGCCTTGTCAGGAGAAAAAATTGCGGAACAGAGGGAATATATTCGTTTCACCATTGAGACCTTGGATGCATTTTTCTCGGGCGAGTTGGATGAAGAGCCGGTGAGTGTTTGTGATTACATTGATAGGTTTGAATTATTTCTGATTGCAGCCGGAAACAGATTTCTGACCCTCCCGCACTTTCTGTCGATGTTTTACCCAACCCTCGGCCTCATTGGTCCAGTCGCATGCATCGATTGTTACCTTGGCACAATCACGAGGCAAGTGACGGAGGTGCCGTAGGGAACGTTTGAACGTATCAACCAGCCCAGGCTAGTACAGGAATACACGTCTCGGTAAGCGGTGGATCAGCATAAGGTAGAGAATTGCAGAGACGATGGAAATATTGAGTGTACAATGTACATTTCACGATAATATATCTAATGCCAAAAAATACGGGAACTTAAAGATGTGCAGAGATGTGCTTCGGAGAGGTGCCTGTAAAGAACAGTGCTCACGAAAATACAGCTACTATCGTGGATAACAGTACGTGACGAACTTGTGCGGGCGAAGACGTCTGCCAAGTAGTTCATAGCCGCGTATACTAATGCGAATTGATAGCTCAGATTCAGAGCGGCATCCGCAGCCTTGAACGACACGCGAACGAAGACCGTGACGGTAAGTAGCTAGACGACTCGGAAGGATGTCGGTGAGTTGCAACGCCGCGTACAATCGGTTACCTCTCCTGCGCGGCATCAATTTTGTAGACAAAAAGTCCCAAAAGAGTGAAAAACGAACGAACGAGTGTAGAATTAAGATGCTAGAATTCGTGTGACTACTAACTAGTACAGTGTTTGTGTCCCCCTGGTCCCTGGATCGGTTCATCCCCCTATGTAATCGCTCGTTCCCATTCTCCACCACTACTCGTCGTGCCCGCACTATTGGTCGGAGAAGAACACGGAAATGCTTTCCCAAGCATGGTTGACTAAAACCGGCATTGATTTCGTATCGTAAGCCGATCACCCGGGACTCGTCACGACCATGACCCATCCCCAACCAACACCAGTGTGTCTTAGCTACACCCCACACCAATGGACACCCTCGCCCTCTCTCTAGGGCTCACCGCCCTCCCGCCACACCTCCCCACCCTCCTCGTATCCCTCGCCTCCTTCACCCTCGTCCACCTCGTCCTCGCGCCTCTCGCTAGCCACGCCTTCTTCCCGGATACGTACGGCAAGATGGGGAAGAGGGCGAGGAACAATTGGTTGGTTTTCTTCTTGTGTTTTATGCGTGACTGATGGTGGGTAGGTGCATACACGTCGTGTCTCAAGTGCACGTCTCGCTGGTCATACCGCTCGCGCTGGGGTGTCTGAACCTCGAGACTCTGGATAGAGATCGGGCGTTTGGGTGGGACGAGGGTAGGGTGGGGAGGTTGATTGCTATTTCTTGTGGGTGAGTCCTCGCTTTGTGTCTGCGGGGAGCAGTTCTGAGTTGGGCGAGCAGGTATTTCATATGGGATACCGTCGATGCGATCGTCAATTTTGTGGATATCGGCTTTGTCGTACATGGCCTAGCGTGTTTGGCGATTTACCTTGGGTCGTTCGTTCGTCTGTCTACCTATTCGTGCTTGGTTCCGTGCTCAATTTCGTGTAGAAGCCGTTCTTGGCGTACTACGCTGCGCGGTGTCTTCTCTGGGAAGCGTAAGTCTCTTTCCCAACATCCACTAACCCTCGCCATTAACCTCTACCCTTTCTAGGAGCACATTCTTCCTCAACATACATTGGTTCCTCGACAAGACCAACCGCACCGGGAGCAACTTTCAGCTTATTAACGGCCTCCTCCTCCTCGTGACGTTCTTTGTCGTGAGGCTCGTGTATGGAGGGATGTACGTCGTACGTATTTAACGCGCCTTTCTCGGTGTTCGCTCGACCTGATCTTCGGTGGTGTGGTAGTCATACCAGTTCGCGCATACGCTATACCAAGTCCGGCATCAAGTGCCGCTTGCTTATATCTTCATTTATGGAGGAGGAAATGTTGTCTTGCAGGGACTTAATTGGTTATGGTGAGTGTTGGTCTGTTTTCCTCGTTGCCGTGCTGATGTTGGGATAGGTTCGGGAAGATGATTGCGGCTATTCGGAAACGATTTTCTGAGGATACGGACAAGAATACTAGTAATGGGACCGTGCCAAAGTAGAACGGACGCTTGGATACAGCAACATACTATGCAATAAACAGATTTTTAAGGGAGAAGAGACGGTGCATTTCTCAAGCCGGAGAGATTTCAAAAGTGCACTGGATTTTCCAACACGGCAGTAACGCTCCCATTAACGTATTGCCTAACGTCGGATGGCCGTCTGTAACAAGCTTGCGCTTGGTGTCCCTCTGAGATGACCATGCCCAAAACAGCTCAAAGTAATGGGAACATCTGTCGGGCCCAGCGTAAGGTAATCGGGGTAAGGTTTAATGAGAAGGGGAAGTGGGACATGGCTCACTCGGGGGAGCAACAGATTACCATCCAGTTCGATTCTGGATTCCTACGATAGAGGGCCTTGGATCCTAGGTGTGCTATTTTGAAAGAGGTTCATTTTTGTATGCGAATTTTACAACACCAAGTGATCCGACTCGTCTTCCGTTCAGCGTTACTCGTGAACCTGCATTATCACTTCTTCTCTCAGTGAAATAACAAACGTCGGAAGTACATCTGTGACGAGCTCGGGCTCGGCATTCAGAGTGTATAAAATGCTGGGTATGTTGCGCCGGGGCTTGTCACTGTCAAGTAGAAGGGCTTTTCGAATCAGGGTTCAGCGAGATTCTTTACTCCTCCAGAACAAGACTCGAGGTAACGAGGACATCTATTGGGCCCACCGTACGGGGTAGTATTTGATGGGAGGGAGGATGGGGCCAGTGAATGCCGTGGGAACGTGGCTCAGGCGGGAGAGCAAGAGACTAACAGTGACATCCGGTTCGATTCCGGGTTCCCGCAAAATGAGATGAAGCAGTACTTTTGGTACGTGCGTTCATCCACTATCGCGGTCCGCGGAAGCTTCAGATGATGAATTATAATAGGTATATTGCTGCATCGAGAGTCGTCGCTCCCGGGGACTTCCCCTTGCAAGGGAGAGAAGGGGAGGAGGTGTTGCTTCATAAGTAATTTGGTATTCGGAAACCGAAACAAAAAAGTTTGGTCAGTCCACTGTCCAATGCTTGATTTTGAATGTCAAGATATCTCCTCCGGTACTGTGCTTCGCGAGCAATGTTCTTCCCCAAGTACCGCTCGTGGAGAAGAAATTGATTGTCTCCTGATCTCTTCCTTGCAGCGGAATCAGTGGTGGCGGTGTTCAAGTTATCGTGCGTTGGCCCGGGCGTAAAATCCTAGGAGTTTGCTAGCCAGGTAGGTGGGGTTTCTTTGAACTCGGTCTTTTGGTTATGACCAAATGTAGAGGGAGAGCACGATAATCGGGATAGTATTTGTGGGAACGTTAGCTCAGTCGACAGCGACTAACATCCCCGTTCGATCCTGGGATCCTGCAATAATGATATCTTTCCGGGTAACAGATTACTCAGCAACGAGTTCAATCCTGGGTGTCCTCATTAATACAGGTATCGTCTAGTGTTATTGTTTTGTTTTGGCCACAAGAACACGCGTCGAGCGGTATTCCTGTACCGTGACAACGAAATCCGTCGACTCGAATACGACGCCAGATGCCAAGACTCGCTCAAGGTAATGGGGACATCAGCGTAAAGAAATCGGGGTAGTGTATACTGAGAAGGAGAAAAGGGATATGGTTCACTTGGGAGAGCAACGTCAACAGACTAAGATCCAGTTCGATTCTGGGTTCTCGCAATAAAGGTGCTGGCAGTGGACGCTTTATATTTTGGTACCTCGCGTTCATAGCAAGCTCGACATGACGAATATAGTCTGCAGTTTGAGTACCTTAGACCACACCGACAGCTGCGACACCCCGGCATGTCGCCAGGAGAGGAGGGATAGCGATCGACTTGAACCTAGTTCGATCCTAGATGCCCTCAATATCGTATTCGGCGTACTTCTAGCACTCCGAGATAACGTTCCGGTATGCGAGAGACAGACGCGTCGAGTTGAGTAAATATCAAGGGAAAGAACGATATATATGATGTATGCATAGTTCACATTTGCATGGTATTTGACAACGCCGAGGCCACACTCGCGACCTTTACTCCCAGCACTAAGCTGGCGCTTTCTTTCAGCAAAGGGTCAAGGTAGCGGGAGGAGGAGCCAAATCACTCGACCGAGAAAGGAATGCTGACGCGCCTGGGCCCCAGAGAGATAGTGCAAAGCAGCGCCAAATCATTTTCCAGTAGGGTGACTCGGAATCTACCTGCCGCGACGCAGTCTGTGACCTGTGAACTGTACGTTCAGGACCAGGTTTAGGAACATCGGTTTCCGAGTCCGTGCGTTGATACGGAGGGGTTCAATATAAGTTCTGGGTACCCGCAATACGGCTAGGACTACAAGGTCTTTAGTACTTGTTCCGGTATGGGAAGGGCAGACGCATCAAAAAGTGAGTTGAGTGATATTCCATTGGGATAAGGACGATATGATGTAGTATGCATAGTTCATTCGAGGTTCATTGTGTATGATGTCGTTATTAAGGAACTGGGTGGGTCATATCTCTCTCAAAAACTTGCGTCCTTGGTGTTCCCTCAGCGCGCCGGTAAAGGTCTTGATGGCCTTGCCTCCTTGGAATGCAACGACGGTTGGAAGTACGCGTACCTGCATCGGGTTAATACGAGGAATAAGCCATGACAATTAGTAAACGCACCTTGAACCGCTGACAGAGTTCCCTTCCCTCATTGGTATCGCTGTTAATTGTGACTAGATCCAGCGGCTGGCGGGACGCGGTTTCGGTGGAAGGATCCTCGGTGAGTTGTTCAAGGATGATCGGGAGGATTTTGCATGGCTGACACCAGCCTATGAGCATGTTAAGCACCTCTGCTTACTCTGCGTAGAAGTCGACGAAAACGATGCGACCTGCTGTGGTCACTTTTTAAAGGTCTACGATGGGTTTAATTAGGTGGGCAGGGAAGGGAAGGGACGGAAGTGAAAGTCGGCATCGACGTAGTGCTCGAAGCGGTGCCGGGTAGTGGAGAAGTGACGATGAGAAAGACGAGATACGAGGAACCTGAGGGAGCCATGGTGGCGGTGAAAAGCTTCCGACCATAGCTGTGGAAGATTTCCCATTTTGTTCTAGTGTTGGTGCCTTAATGCTGTTCGGAGATGCTGTGAAGGCGTTTGATGACTGCGACCTTGCTTCATACGCCCACCACAATGCCCACAAACGACACCATACCCACAACCACCCAAGCAAAAACGGAGAAAATCTCCAAACTCCAAACTTCGCAGGGCGGCGCTGTCGAGGAAGGGGAGAACGGCACTACAGCCCAACCATATCTTGAATATGTCAATCCTGCAAAGTCGAGCAAGAGGTTCGGATTACGAGGATCTGCTCCTTACCGGATTCCCAAAGGTAAATTACACTCATATGTTGATGAAATCGTTCTTATCTCAGGCTGACCAGGCAATGATCCTTTCAACTACGAGGAAAAGTATCCTGAAGATGCGTATTGTGAAGAAATGGGACACAACGCCAGGGTATTTAGGACGTACCTTGACGAGCGGGCGATCTATGACGCGGATATGGTGGAAGAGGCGAGAGACGGTGTTGATGTTCTTCTCGTTTTCGTACGTGGCACATGTTCTATTCGTATCCGTGCTCATATCTCTGTACCAGGCGGGTCTGTTCTCGGCTGTGGTTACAACATTCGTAGTCCAAACTTCGCAAAGTCTACAAGTGGACTATGCAGAGATGTCGGCCAATCTACTTTTCGAAATGATCAATATTCAGCGTGCTATTGCAAGCGGCGCTTCCTTGGACACCATTGCTGCTTCCCCTCTGAACCCCAACGTCATGTTCATTGCTTCAACCACGAGTGTCTGGGTGAACGGCCTATGGTTCACCAGTCTTGCGCTTAGCCTCACGACAGCGCTTGTCTCGGTGCTGGTCAAGCAATGGCTCCATCATTACATAGCCTTACCCTCGGGAACACCCCGGGAGCGTAGCCTTCTGCGGCAGTTCCGATTTGCAGGACTGCAGAAATGGCGTGTTCTCGTTATCATTGGGCTACTCCCTGTTCTGATGCACACTGCCCTTGCAATTTTCTTTGTTGGCCTCGTGATCTTCCTTGGCCCATTACGAGATTCGCTTGCATGGGTTATTGGTGTGATTACAGCCATTGCATATATAGCCTATTTGATGGCACATATTCTCCCCCTCATTTTCCCACAATGCCCCTACCGTACCTCACTGTGTGACCTACTCCATGTCTTGCACACTCATGTGGTGCAGAACACTGTCCTCACTTTCTGGCATGGTCTCCGTCGAACCGTGATGAATATGCCTGACACAGTGGCTAGCCAGTCTGCCCCCAATGTTGCAAAATGGAAGGACTTGAAAGAGTTGGAGTCGGATGTGGTACATTCAGTGTCGGGTGAATTATCGGTTGATGCCCTGCATTGGCTTTTTTCCATGTCGTCGAACCCGACTGTGCAGAATATCATCTTTCAAGCTATTGGTGATCTGCATCCAGCACTTCAGTCGAAAGCTAAAAGGCTCTTCGATGTTGATGATATTTGCTTGAGGCTACGGCTACTGTCTCACGGGTGTCTTTCAACTGATTGGACACCACTGCCTGGACTAGAGACCAAGTTTGAGCGGTTACTACGCTCCAAGCTAGTTCTCTCTGATGAATGTGATATGTTCATTGACCTTCCACAGACACCAGGTGTTGAGCTTGTACCCAATATCACAGCCTTGACAGAAAAATACAGATCTTATCATGGTATAAACCTGTTCATGGAATACATTGCCCTCAATGGAGCTCTGGCATTCCATAGTCCATCCAGGACAGAATATTTCTGTTTGCATCCCTTAGTCTGGATTGACCTAATCAGAAATGCTGCTTCAAAGAAAGTCTTTTCTCCCATTGATATTGGCACTGAAAATCCATTTGTCATGAACATATGCTGCACGGTTCTACCTGCATTTTTGCCATTTCCTTCCCTCAACAACACCATCAGTGACTCTGACAGGAACAAAGTCCAGTCAACAGCCATGGCACTTCCTGTCGCTATTCATGACCATTTCTCCACTGACATGACAACCTATCTCCTGGAAATGTTTGCTGTGTTTGTGCGCCCTTTAAATGATGACTCTGTCCCACCATCTCTGAGGATCCTTCTTGTGTTTGCTGAATTTCTTATCTCAAGACTTCCTTTGAAAGAACAAGCCAATTCAGACACAGAAGAACTCCATGCTCTTGACACAGTCTTCCATGGCATGCAAATTTGGGTCTATGACCTTTCTTCTCAGGCAGATGCTGCCGTCTTTGATGTCCTTGAACACTTCATCACAGATAATCTGAAGATGATACCAATGAAGGCAGACACTTCTCTGTGTTCCAGAGCCCTAAGCATTTACTCTGTCCTGGTCTACACACGATGGCATACCATGTCCTCTAGATCCCTGGAGACAGTTGTTGATTTCATGTTCAACAATCCTAATGGTTTCAGTATTGCAGGCAACATCATAGCCAGAGGTCTTTATGCAGGCAGCCCAACAATGTACAGTGTCTTTCATGCAAAGCAATGCTTAGAATATTTTGGGCATTGTGGATATGACCCTGGATTTGTATATATCATTGAAGGCTACCTCTCTACAATAGGACATCACTCAAAATCCTGTCTTGAACCTTCAGTAGAACAGGAACATATTGACTATCTCCACACACCTGACAACCTTTTTGTTGTCTGCTCCATCCTGGCTGTTGGTTCCAATGGCTTTTCTACCCATTACTTCAATCGTAGAAAGCAAATCAGGAAAAATATCTTGTCACTTGTCCAGATTCAACAGGATAATCCTGTATGGGATGAATGCCGGTACAGGCTTCAACAATTGCTCGAAAATGATGGAATGGATTTCTTCTATCGACAAGCTTCTGTTTGTGGAATTGAACAAATTGCCTTGTCAGGAGAAATGATTGCGGAACAAAGGAAATATATTCGTTTCGCCATTGAGACTTTGAATGCATTTTTCTCGGGTGAGCTGGATGAGGAGTTGGTGAGTGTTTCTGACTACAATAGGTTGGAATTACTTCTGACTGGGGTCAACCTGAGGAACAGATTTCTGATGCTCCTGCACCTTCTGCCGATGCTTTACCCAACCCTTGGCCGCACTGGTCCAGTTGCATGCATCGGTTGCTACCATGGCACAATCACAATGCGGCGAGTGATGACGATGCCGATAAGAATGTTTAAAGTCCAAGGGATGTCTACCGTAGTACTACTCGCACCGCCAATGACTCTTCATTAGCTCGATGGTGCGGTACAGCCGTAACACAGTTGTACAATATATGTAGATAGAATAAAAACACAAGTAGCAACTATATGAGGGTAAAATAGCTAATTATCGTCGTCAAGAACAATATCAATGGCTTCGCGTGCCTTCCGAAGTCGAAACATGAAAGTCCAGATGGTCTCCGGCCGTGATCTAGCACGCCGCATTGAAACTGAATCCCTCTAGCCAGAAGGACATCTGCTTGGAGTACAGTGAGTGAACCCTATCTCACGTTAGATAAGGCTCTCCCGCTGTGACCCGTGAACCTGTAGTGTTCAAACTAGGAGCATCACGCTCCTTGGGACATGCGTAAAATCCCTAGGTCTTGTTACGCGGCGGAGTTCAACGCAAGATGGAGAATTCTCTAAGGCGGTCTTTTGTCAATCATTAAAACCAAACGCAGAGGGAGGCTTGGGAGCGGTACGATAATCGGGGTAGCAGAAGGAGATGTGGGGGGCGCTCAGCAATAGCAACTAACGGTCCTGGGGGTTCCTGTGATACATCAGAGCGAGTCGTTTTTTTGATACTTGCGGTAAAAGGTTCAGGGAAAAATGTGGAGTCGAGAGCCGTCAGCAACTTTCCCTCGATCCGACGTCACTGGGAGAGGATGAGGGGTATTGCTCAATTGGGAGAGCATCTGACTGCGACCAAGTTCGATTCTGGGTGTCCGCAATATAGCGAAGAGTAGGGATTTTTAGTACTTGTACGTTCCGGTACTGGAAAGGCAGACGCATCAAGCGAGTTGAGTGATATTCCAGTAGGATAAGTCAATCGAGGTTCATTTTGTATGGTATCGCATTAAGGAGCAAGGTAGTCATATCTCCCTCAGAAACTGGCGGACCTGGTGTTCCCTCAGCGCGCCGGTAAATGTCTTGATGGCCTTGCCTCCCTGGAACGCCACGACGGTTGGAAGTGCGCGCACCTGCATTGGGTTAATACGGGAAATATGCCATGACAATTAGTAAACGCACCTTGAACCGCTGACAGAGTTCCCTTCCCTCCTCTGTATCGCTATTAATGGTGACTAGGTCCAACGGCTGGCGGGACGCAGTCTCGGTCGAAGGATCTTCGGTGAGTTGTTCGAGGATGGGAGAGAGGACTTTGCATGGCTGACACCAACTGCGGAACGTGAGCTTATGAGCGTGGTTGAGCATTTTCTGCTTACTCTGCGTAAAAGTCAACAAGAACGATACGTCCTTCTGCTGTGGTCACTTTTTTAAAGGTCTACGGATGGATTAGGGTGGGTGGAGTCTGTGGAGGGAAGGGACGGACGTGAAAGTCGGCATCTAGGTAGTGCTCGAGACGACGTGGTGTAGTAGAGAAGTGACGTCGAGAGAGACGGGATGCGAGGAACCTGAGTGAAGCCATGGTGGCGGTGAAAAATAGAGGAACAGTGATGTCATCACCGAGTTCTCCGATGCTGATGATCACCATGGGAAACCCAGGCAACGTATAAAACGCGAGAGCAAAAATGCCTCTTCTCTAACCCACGTTCATTATGTCTTTGTTCTTCTTCTTTGCTGTCCTGGTGTCAGCCGTCTGTGTTTCTGCAGCAGACCATTTGGTGACCGTCGGTGACGGAGGAGTGAGTTTGTCTCCTACCTTTACCTTGATTATGTTTCTCACAAAGGCTGATAGATGCTGGCGTTCAACCCAACAAGGTGATTTCCTGTCTGTGCACGCATCTACGCGCCAACTGAGTTCGTTCTGCAGCGTGACCGCCGTCCAAGGAGACACTGTCACCTTTTCATTGTACGTTCTTCCTCCTTCCCACACAGCCACACAGCCTTTCTCACACACCCTCCCTAGTCGTGCCGGCAACCACGTACGCCCCCACATATTATCATCTCCTCATTTATGTAACACGCCTCACAGTCCGCAACACAATCCACGTTCGCCTCCCCCTGCACAAAATCCGGCATCGACTCGGGCTTCGTCCCCATCGCCAACAGCACTGTCTTTGGCCAATGGACATTCACCGTCGACAATTCCTCTACCCCGCTGTGGTTCTTCTGCGCCCAGATGGGTCATTGCGAGAAGGGCATGGTCTTTGCGGTTAATCCCACACAGGAGAAGAGCTTTCAGGCGTTTCTGAGTAATGCGCAGGGGAATGGGACGGCGGGTGTGAGCGCGAGTGTGTCCGGGGTGGCATCGAGTGCTAGCACTAGTGCGGGTACTGCAGCTTCTGCTTCCAGTAGCACTGTCAATGCTGCCGCCTCTAGTACCATCAATGCTGCCGCCTCTAGTACTGTCAATGCTAATACCGCCAGCAATGGCGCCGTGCCCAGTCTGCGCATACATCATGTCATACTCCCAGTAGCGGCTCTGGCTTTTGGTATCCTATTTTAGAACCTTGTACAGGAATACAAGACTTTCTTTTCGATGCTCTCGTGTATGAAAGACGCTATTGGAACGAAGTACTAAAATGGTACATTTCACTGCAATAGTGGATATATATATATATATATCCAGGATTGAACTGGGTCTTTGTCTGTTGCTCTCCCGAGTGAGCTATGCACCCTCCCTCCTCCCGATGTCGAGCGCCTTGAATGAGTGGAGTTGTCGAGGTTTAATGTTGGTCCGATCTACAGGAAAAAGACGCATCTTCTTCAGCGCGAGTAGTAAGTATAAGTTCCTAGGTCTCCTGTTCGCATACCAGAAAATACCGTGCATACACGTGCATTGCAAGTCCCATGCAAGGATGAAACACTTGGGGAACTTGGGAAACCACGTATCACTCGTCCATTAATTCCATAAGGAAATTGATATCCCAGGGAGCGAACCGCAGGCTATGCAACCCCCTCGAAACGTGGCGTATTATACCAAAATAACTGCCGTAACTAACGAGCCATAAACTGTCCACTTCCCCTCTTGCGCATCACGTCAAGAGATGGCTCCAGCGAATAAGTTCTGCTTCCCCATCCCGGCAGTATTGGAGAGCGAGCGCGTCAAATTGGTGCCTTTTGATGTAAGCTGCGGGGGCCTTGAAAATATGATAATTATTGACACTCACGTTGTGTCAAGCTTGCTGTTCACACGAAGCTATTCATCACAGCCTACTCTGATGTCAGCCTCTACGATTTCATCCCCCTGGGTCCATACAAGGATAAAGAAGAGTTTATCGCCTCTTTAGGTGAGATGGTGGAAGGTAATGATGGGATGACTATGTTTGCGGTGTATGACAAGACCAGAACCAAGGAGGAAGAGGGGTATGCAGGACTCGTTGGCTACGTGGACTCGTCAGCCCAAGATCTAGTTACAGAAATCTTCGTGATCATCGCTCCGGCATTCCATAGGACGCACGTAACGTCCAACGCTATCGGGATCCTCTTGAAATACGCCCTTGATCTGCCCGGTGGTGGCCTTGGCTTGCGGAGAGTGGTTTGGCAGGCCAGTGTGGCCAATACCGCTAGTATCAGGACGGCGGAGAGGATGGGGTTCCGGCGGGAGGGAGTTCTGAGGTGGCATAGAGCGTGGCCTGAGGCCAAGTCCCGTGGTGCGAATGGAATTCGTGTGAGAAAGGGAGATCCTAGGGAGGAAACGTTTCCGTTGGGACGGGATACGGTGGTTTTGAGTGTTTGTTGGGATGATTGGGAGGGTGGGGTGCGAGCACATGTTGAGGCGACGATGGCGCGAACAGAATAAGTAGCCATTCCCGTCAGTGTCGATTCGGACCAATTGGAGACGAGACCATTATCCAGTGCCGCTTGCAAGTTATTTGTACTTCGAGTTCTGAAACTCCAGAATAACAACTACTAGGATGCACAGAGCAGCGGAAGGTCAATCATACAAGTCGCTGAACGTGTATAATGTTCCCAACACCAATGACATCATATGCCAGGTGTTCTGAAAATCGCTGGGAGGTGACTTGGCGATGGGGGAGTTGAAGTATTCTTGGATGGCGGAGGAGAGGATGGAGGAACAGAGGATGTAGAGGTTTGTTGCGGTGCGTGGGAGGGGTTTGGGCGAGTAGTTGGGGATGTAGGGGCCATGCTTAAAGGACAGGTCGAGGGTAATGTTGTTCCTGTGGCCGAGTTGGGGGTGAACTACGCGAGGCTCTAGGTAGACGAATAGGTCTCGTGTCATTGTTGGTGAGAGTTGCAATGTAAGCAGCTGACCGTTGTGGTTTCACTTGTCCGTAAGGGTAGCGTTCGATCATGGCAGTCGATCGTTATTCAGGCAAAAGGTGGCAGATGTACTTTCTCGTGCCCCATTGACATCATCTGAGAGGAAAAAATTCACTGGATTCTAGCAGTATGACGTGTCGTTGGTATTTCGAGATGCTCTAGGTCTGGCACAGGCTGCAGGCTGCGAGGATGTAGAGAGCGGAATGCTGGAGGACGCATAGTTAGGTGATCATTGTTAGTCATTGGGCTCAGGGCAACATAGCTATGTTCGTACTGGGCAGAAAGGGTGTGGTTTGAGGTAAAGCCAGTAAAATGAGCGCGATGCACGTGTACCGAATATTTCCCACGCCGTACGCGCTCCTCTCAACACGAACTCTCCTGGACATAGGCCATATACAAATTCGAACGTGTAAAAGTGATAATGACGATTAACAACTCCGAAACCGACACGCAGAGGTCGGCTTCTTCAATGAGCTTAGCTTCAAGGGCCAGCCACGCTTGAAACATGTACGTGTATGATTCAACAAGACCTCGTGCGCAAAAATCATATACGATGTTTACTGTGTACCAATTCAGATGCATACGAAGTCACGAAGATAAAAAAATCTGGCAGTGACGAGAACATGACAAGAATCGATACAGGTGAGCATTCTTCGAGATACCACCATCCGCCAAAGAAGTCGCAATCGAAGCGCGAGTAAGTCCGTTCAGCGCAGGACACCCTACACCTATCTTTGCATCGTATTCACTAGGTCTTCGCGTTCAACTTTCACACAGAACTACGGCAACAGCCCTCTTGGCCCTACACCTTTCTTCATGGCTCCCGAGTCTTCGATGCAGGTAACTGCTTATCTATCAAGAAATCTGGGAATCTTCGTAGGAGAGGACCGCACTATCACGTATTTGCGGTTTCTGAGTGGACGTGCTGGTGTGTACAGGGTGACGTGCTGCTCAACGCCGGCGTATCGACGTTCTTCCTTCCTCCCATACAGCCACGCACTCCTTCTCACACACTCTCCCTAGTCGCTCCGGCAACCACGTACGTCCGCTGATCTGGCCTCTTCCCCATTCTGGCACCCCCGCAGTCCGCAACGCAATCGACGTTCGCCTCCCCCTGTACAAAATCCGGCATCGACTCGGGCTTCGTCCCCATCCCCGCCAACAGCACCCTCTTTGGCCAATGGACTTTCACTGTCGACAATTCCTCTACGCCGCTGTGGTTTTTCTGCGCACAGGCGGGTCATTGTGAGAAGGGCATGGTCTTTGCGGTTAATCCCACCCAGGACAAGAGTTTTCAGGCATTTTTGGCTAATGCGCAGGGAAACGAGACGGGTGCTTCCAGTGCGGGTGGTTCTTCCACGATCGGTGCGAGCGCGTCTGGGGTGGTTTCGACTACTGCGGGGGCCGCGGCTTCTGCTTCAAGTAGTACCAACGGTGCTGCTGCCTCTAGCACCGCCAATGCTAATACCACCAGCAACGGCGCCGTTCCCAGTCTGCGCATACATCGTGTCGTACTCACAATAGTGGCTCTGGCTTTTGGCACCCTTCTTTAGAAGCTTGTACAAGAATACAAGACATTCTTTTCGACGCTCGAATGTATGAAAGACTCGAGGATACCTGACACATATGACGGAACAAAGAGACCAGCGGTTTATTCGTGAACTGATACAGACAAATGATGTATCTTCAGCATGACATCCTTACGACTAGAGGGGAGCTTGGAAAACTAGGGATCACTCGTCCATTGATTCGATAAGGAAATTGATATCCCCACGAAGCGAACCGTGGGCCCGGGCTATGTAAACCCCTCGAAACGCGACTATGCCACGTATTATACCAAAATAACCACCATAACTAACGAGTCATAGGCTGTCCACTTCCCTTGTGCGCATCACTTCAAGAGATGGCTCCAGCGAAAAAGTTCTGCTTTCCCATCCCGGCGGTGTTGGAGAGCGAGCGCGTCAAATTGGTGCCTTTCAATGTAAGCCAGTGGGGGCCTTGAAGATATGATAATTGTTGATGCTCACGTTGTGTCAAGCTCGCTGTTCACACGAAGCTATTAATCACATCCTGCTCTGATGTCAGCCTCTACGATTTCATCCCCATAGGTCCGTACAAGGATCAAGAAGAATTTATTGCCTCTTTCCGGAACGAGAAGGTGGAAGATAATAATGGGATGGCTATGTTTGCGGTGTATGACAAAACCAAAATCAAGGAGGAGGAGGGGTATGCAGGACTCGTCGGCTACGTGAACTCGTCAGCCCAAGATCTAGTCACGGAAATCTTCGTGATCATCGCTCCAGCATTCCAGAGGACACATGTAACGTCCAACGCTATCGGGATCCTCTTGAAATACGCACTTGATCTTCCTGAGGATGGCGGCCTCGGCTTGCGGAGAGTGGTTTGGCAGGCCAGTGCAGCCAATACCGCTAGTATCAGGACGGCGGAGAGGATGGGATTCCAGCAGGAGGGGGTTCTGAGGTGGCATAAAGCGTGGCCTGAGTCCAAGTCCCGTGGTGCGAATGGGACTCGTGTGAGAAAGGGAGATCCTAGGGAGGATGTGTTTCCGTTGGGACGGGATACGGTGGTTTTGAGTATATGTTGGGATGATTGGGAGGGTGGGGTGCGAGCACATGTTGAGGCGACGATGGCGCGAACAAAATAAGTAGCCATTCCCGTCAGTGCCAATTCGGACCAACTGGAGACGAGACCGTCATCCAGCGCCGCCCGCAAGTTATTTGTACTTCCCGAGTTCTTAATAACCCAGAATAACAACTACTAGGATGCACAGAGCAGCGGAAGGTCAATCATACAAGTCGCTGAACATGAGAGTGTGTATAATGTTCCCAACACCAATGACATCATAAGCAGATGTATCTCGGTAGCGTACAGCAGTGAGGTGCCATGTATTCTGAAAGTCGCTGGGAGGAGGTGACTTGGCGATGGGGGAGTTGAGAAATTCTTGGATGGCGGAGGAGAGGATGGAGGAACGGAGGATGTGAAGGTTTGTTGCGGCGCGCGGGAGGGTTTTGGGCGAGAAGTTGGGGATGTAGGGGCCATGTTTAAAGGACAGGTCGAGGGTGATGTAGTTCCTGTGGCCAAGTTGAGGGTGGACTGGGCGAGGCTCGAGGTAGACGAACAGGTCTCGTGTCATTGTTGGTGAGAGTTGTAAGCTGACCGTTGTGGTTTCACTTGTCCGTGAATTGCAAGGGTAGTGTACTTCGATCATAGCAGTCGATCGGCATTCAGGCAAAAGGTGGCCGATATACTTCTTCATGTCCCATTGACATCATCTGAGCGGATAGATAAAAGTCCATGACACTGGAATTTAGCAGTTGTCGTTGGTACTTATTTTCGAGATGCTCTAGGTCTGGTACAGGCTGCAAGCTGCAAGGATGTAGAGAGCAGGACGCCGGAGGACATGCAGTTAGGTAATCATTGTGAGTTCTTGGGCGTAGGGCAACATAGCTCTGTCCGTACTGGGCAGAAAAAGTGTAGTTGGAGGTAAAGTCGGCACAATGAGCGCGATGCACGTGTACCAAATATTTCCCACGCTGTACGTGCTCCTCTCAACACGAACTCTCTTGGACTACCCTTGGACATAGGTCATATACAAGTTCGAACGTGTAAAAGTGATGATGACGGTTGACAACGCCGAAACCGACACGCGGAGGTCGGCTTCTTCAACGAGCTTCAAAGGCCAGTTACACTTGAAAGGTGTACGTATAATTCACCAAAACGTCGTACACGAAACTCATATACGATGTTTACGGTGAACTAATTCAGACGCATGCCAAGTCACGAAAAGAAAGCAATATGGCAGTGAGGAGAACATGACAAGAATCTGTACAGGTGAGCATCCTTCGAGATACATACCACCGTCCCCCCAAAGAAGTCGCAATCGAAGCACGAGCAAAGTCCGCTCAGCGCGGGACATCCTAAGTACATCTATCTTTGCATCACATACACTATGTATTCACGTTCAACTTTCACATAGAACTACGACGGCCACATTGGACATTACCTCTCGCCTCACACCTTTCTTCATGGTTTCCGAGTCTTCGATGCGGATAACTTGCATACCAAGAAATCTGAGAATCTTCATGGGCTGAGAGGACGTCTCTGAGGTTTCTGATTGGATGTGCTGGTGTGTACAGGGTGGTGTATCGTATCGTCACAGTTCGCTGGATATTCGAACAGCATGACATCCTTACGATACAGACCTGCTTAGCTGGTATTGCATAGTCTTCCGTACCGTTGAGTTCTGTCGTCTGTATACCAAAGAAGCACCGTGGCGCTAGAGTCGGAACCTTCGTAAGGATAATATGTGCACACTTTAATAGACCGCACTTGTGATAGAATCTGCTTGCCACCCACCGATTGTCGGTACGAATGACTGCACGTTCGTACGCACGATGCATTATCCACTGCTGTGTCCGGCTTCTAACACCGCACTCCAGCATATCTCATAGTGTCGCCGTTGCGATGAGATTCGTGGAAGGACTTCACCGGAATGCCTATAGTAGTTGCGAGCAAGTTTGGGCCGATTCTTCCTGAGGTTCCCATCGGTTGACATGGTGTTGCTCAAGCTTCAGAGTTGCTATGCGCCAATACATGGTTCTAAAACCTGCGGAATAAGATATCAGGACCGAAGAACATGATCGATCAGACCAGGAAGCTGCAACACTTTCCTCGTCCTCCGGTAATCACCACCACGCCCGGATATCACATTAAAAAAACACAAACATTTCGACCCTCTTTGCTTCTATCGTTCCGTAATTGCATCTTTTTATGCAGCTTGGCATGATACACTGATATAGGGTGAAACAGCAGAGTATATATAACATGATCAAGAACTCACACGAGTCCCCATCCAACACGCTTTGGGAGAATGGAACTATCCCCCATCCAAGCGCCGTGTCTCCGCCGCAGTATCTCATCAAAATCATTGCCAGCTGTCATGGCCAAAGTGCATGAGCGCGTGTATATTACTGGCCGGGGCTGGGCTCCAACTGCTAAATGGAACTTTAGGGAATTAAATCGATCCATTGGGAGGTACTTTACTCACCTCGCGAATGACACGAGCTGTCCCCGCGGCCCCGGTGTATCAAAGTAACTTCGACTGGGCCCAATTCCAAGGCAGATAGGATTGCGATACGTGCGCACCCATGCTTTCTCTGTACATATTTGGAGTAGAAATCGAACGACAGATTGTTTCGAGCGCCATGTCTCCGTAGTGCATCAAAATCACACGCGCGCTATTCGCAGAACTGGCTCGTGTACACGCGTGCTAAGCGAGAATGAATGATGCAGGAACGAGTGGCCTTGCCTGTCTTTAGGCCGTGCCCGCGTTAAGCGTACAGGATGATCTTTCCTTGGTGAGCTACGAGGATATAAGAAGACGTGAGATAAAGTAGTTCTTTTTCGATACGCACAAACTTTCCGATGTGATTCTTTTCCTTCTCCCACGACGGCCTGTGTTCATGCGAATCTCTTTGTGATGAACATTGCGTGAAGCCCTTGTTCACTGGCATGACGTCTCCACGGCAAAAACATGAATACCGGTGCTTTGTGGGAAGTTCTGTAGGCGGCCAAGTTGCGCCATATCAAGGTCATACACTCTTCTCTGGACGCTGTGTCGCCGTCGCATCATCAGAATCAGAACGAGTACACGCCGGAATACCCAGATTTCGTCCCCCGTAAGAGCGTGCAGTGAACAACGGGGTTGGATTTGGTCCGAAGAAAAAGCTTTTCGTGTTTGGAGAAGGGGGGGGGTCCCTAAATTCAAGGCTCGGACTTATGTACATGTGTAGAGTCGAGCTGTGCATTTATCCTCCTCGTGGAGTGATCTCTTGCGATAGCCGGAAACTTTCGTAAATATGCTCGGTGGAAAATAAGCGAGGCTCGGTAGCGTATGGCCGGGGCCTGAGTAATGCGCTGGTAATTAACCGGTAGCGTCCTTACACTTGAATGAAACTTTACAAAAATGCAAGGAGAATAAATGGAGGACTTACCAAGACGAGGAGGAGGACTGTTGATGGCTGTTGACTCGACATCAGTAACGGAAATTCAAAGTCCGCTGATCCAGCTTTCCACCTTCGACCCTTGACCTCCTCTCCTTTTCTTCAAAAGGTCAGCTGCACGAGCCTCTTCCCTGGGTCTCACCTCATCCTCATTTCCAGCTTCCTTTCCTTGTAATCCAATCTAAAATATCCCTTATCAACATGAATGCCCGGCCTCACAAAGTGCGCCTCGTTCTCTTGGTTTTGGAATGTTGGCTGATAGAGATTACTAGCAATCAATGTCTGAGCTGAAGCTTCGACGGTTAACTGAGCATAACCAGCGGCTGCGGGAGGACCTTGCGAGGCCTAGGGTGCGAGTGAGTGAGGCAAGCGCGAGGTACGGGTCCAGATATCTCCTTTCCGTGCAGCGGTGACAACTTTTGCCGATTTTGTTAGTTTGATACGTTACTGCAAGACAACGAAAGATCATCTCGTATGCCCATTGCCTTGTTGTTGCTCGCTAACTAGCTCACGGCTGTTGTTGTAGGTGCCCTCAGTATGGGGACCAGTCGGAAAGGGAGAGGATCCGTACGCACCGCCAGCGCAGGGCTGCAGTTGTGTCGTTATGTGATTGCTCTCTGTTGTTCCAGTTTTTCTACTTGGATTTTTCACCACTCATGGAGGAGTTGTCCGTTACTTCGGAATTTGTACCAAGGCAGACATGATATTCGGATTGCCCCTCAACAAGCCAACCCTCACACTCGTTTACCCTTTACCAACAGGATACCCATCCACCGATCCTGTTCGGGTTGGCATCCAATAATCATCAATATCCAGTTTTCATCCAGTTTTCACGTCTACATTATTTTTCTTTGCTGCTGCTTTCTTATCATCATCATCATTCGGTATATCATCAGGTCGTTGCATTTACTATAAATTTATTGGTCATCGACTCGATTCGCTTGTCCCGTCCACCGTTGTCCGAATTCTATGTTAGATATTAAAGTAGACTGTCTATAGCCAGCGTGGAACGCGAATCATAACATAAATATGGGCGGACAAGCCAAACTTGGAAAAAAGGAAAAAGGTGTGATTTGCAGTGCTGATATAATACCCGCTTTTGATGCCGAGTATATATGTATCTTTGCCTGTGACGACCAAGCACCCATCTTATAGCCAAAGGATACCGTCGCTCACGGTTTCCTTTGCATCTTAATTGCCCACCCTGAGTGAGCTGTCCGTTCTATCGTAATATTCGCGCCGCTTGCTCACCATTTCTGCCAAGATCGTGAATACCGTCAGCCTCGATCACCCCCTATGAGCACCCGTACAGGAGGCCGCCAGGCCATGTCCGAGCTCAAGCTCCGTCGGCTGCTGGAG
>NW_026848572.1:0-37811 GCF_030435595.1 Desarmillaria tabescens | reverse complement strand
CCCGCGTGGGGTATATCTATATCTGCGAGCGCCAGGAACCGTTGATGCAGAAGCAATGGAAGGATATAGCTGACAGTCGGTCAAACGATGTGGGAACTGTGATGCTGGGAGCAGCACTTACCTCTGAGAAGAGCCCCAAAGAGGCTACTAAGTCCATTCTAGAACGGTGCAGGTCGCGATAGCGACCCTACCAATACGTCAAGTGGGATAAAGATAACGGGAATCCGTCTCAAGGCGGGATGTGCTGCTATGCTTCACCGCGACATTTAGAAGCACTCGTTTGATGTAAAATTAGAGCGTGTACCTGAGGATTGATCAAGTCCAGAACTGATGGCTGTCCAATGAGTCCCTATTCGCATTCCCGAGGCGGCAGCCGGAGGAATTCGTTATCAATGCAAATCAACCCGACGGTTAGCGCTCCGAATCTGCGTGCTGCGTTGCGACATGAGTGGAAGGTGAGGCGGGGAGCTCGGCTTGTCGGTTGACTAGATGGTGGTGAATATCGTGGAAGCTATAGAGCAGTTGCTTTTATCCTTGCATTTAGTGTGCTAAAAGGTACCGCGCTGTGATGGGATGCCGGAAGTCATCAACGAATGGTGTCTTCCCGAGGTTCTGAAAGGTACACAACCTTGATACGATGATTTCATGAAAGCGCTCCAGATTGGTTTGTTCCGTACGAGACGGGCAAGTGGATAGCCACCGACTAGGAATATGGAAGTTGAAGTGGGCCCATGATGATACACAGGCGAAATGTTGGTTTGGGAGTTATGCGCGTCCTGTGTTGATACGCAAGTCCGAAAGGAGAGACGATATATCCGATAGTATTTGAAAGAATCGGTGCTGGGATTTTTGTAAGTATTGAAATATCACAATAAATGGCAAAACAATCTCACCAGTAACCTTTAGTGAGATAGTCCAAGCGCCACTAGCAACCGGGAATCACGTGAAGTACTTCGCATGGGACGAAGAGGATAAGCGTTTCAAGTCATTTAACTTGCTGAGTGATTGTAACACCAGCCCCACCTTAGTTTCTCGAGATTGGAGATACATTCCATGCTGCTACCGATGATCTGACTGGACGAACCCAGGTATAACACGGGACGGGCGCCATGTAGATGCCCTGACAGGCGGCCTCTTCATCTCTTTCAATCACCCCTTCCTTCCCTCCCTTCTCAATGGACTGCTCTCCGAGCTTTCTTCCACTTTTCAATGGTGATGTGCCACCAGGAACATCGTATTGGTCGTCAAAAAGGATATGAGAAGTTGGATAGAGGGGATGTCGAGAGCAGCGCGCGGATAATCGGCCGGCTGGCATGCAATAGGAAGGAAGGCTTGATACCGTGCATATTTCCCGTTCAGATTATGTGGATAGAGCAAAAAGAAAAGCGCCGATGGTAGCAAATGCCGCTTTACACAACAGCAGTACGATAATTCGGAGCCCGTTGGCACCCGTTATCTCTAGGGTGTCCAGCTACGAGAATGAGATTAGTGAACCGTTGCTTCTTGACATGGCGGGAGAAGCGCCGCCGTAAAGGCCAGAAGAAAGGTGTGTCTCCAGCTCATGCTGAAAATCTCGGAGGAAACCAAAACTTTTCGAGTTAAGTCTGGTAGCGGTTGGGAGAAAGGCGGAGAACATATTGTTGGAGCACGAAATCCGGGGATGTGAAAGGAATGGATAAGAAGACGGGGGTGGTTGTACATTTCGACATAGTTATATGGAGAGGAGATCTCGTTATATTCTGTCGAGGAAATGAAGGGAAGATGTGATTACTACTGTCTCACTATAGCAAGTGACCAAGCTGATGTGATCAATGGACTGAGGAAACGTGGGCATATGTATTCTTGCCTTCGATGAGGAGTGACCAGAGTGACCATAGTTGTTGCGAAATACATTCGGAGGATATTCAATGTCAAGAAGTGGGTTCTGATGACAGTGTTACTCTTGCTCATCATTAACTACGGCATTGGTCCATCTATGTGTAGTCAATAATATAATCCTGACACATAAACGTAAGTTCCAGGCGCACCGTGAGTTTGTAAAGCAAGGGAGGGCGAAGTCTTGATAAGAACCTGTTTGGATCATCGCGATGCCGGATTCCGGCCATCACTGTGTTAAAATTCCGCTCGCCCACTTCCGAGTCCAGACTTTTCTGAAGCTACGAATTCGGAGTTTTGAATAATTCCGCCAATCATATCCATCCCGCATATTTCGACTAAAGCGAGAAATACCTCGCCACACAATACTGGTGCAAAATATTGCCTGCCTTACCTGCAATGCTATACGCCAAAATTTGAAGCCAAAACTTCTTCGTATACGATTAGAAGACTAATATTGCGGCACATATACTCAACAAAGTAAGGTAGCGGTCATGCTGTGGCAAGACGGTTACGTCTACCCCGCGTCTTGACCAATTACCCCCATGACCATCGTGTTCTGTTACTTACCCCGATTTCTCCATATGTCTTTCATATCAACGGCACGGCTGCCACGAGGCCTACGGTTCGACGCGGAATGTACCAGCATACGCCGTATGGATTCCCTGATAAATTACCACGAAGAACCGAAAGACAGCCCAAATTTGAACGGTACGCGTCTTCCAGCAAAGTTATCCTGCTTTTCGTTTTGAGGACGACTAATGATTTCCGCACATCAATTTTTCTGGGTGTTGGGATCCGAGGATGAATCAAAGGCGTGGCCGTGGCAGGGCACGAGGCAGTGGCGAGTTCGCCGTTCTTGCACGGGATTGGATATTAATTGGGGTGCATCACTGAAAGAGAACTTTCGGATGCTAGTGGTGGGTTCTAGTACGTCCCAACGGAACCCCTCGATGTCAACCATTATCAACATTGCCAACATTGGATAAGGTACAGCACGCTTCCTCACTCCTACCACAACCACAACCACAACCAAGTCTCCCCTTGGACTGCTATCCTTCTCCAACGTGAGTCTTTCCTTATCGTTTGTGTTGGACGGTATTAAGCCAGGATATCTGCAGAATGCCCACAGGGTTCAAATCACCTACCGTCGCCGCCTCTAGGAGCCAGTCGAAGATACCAACCAGGTTCGCGTACAAACTCAACTCGCCTTTGCAGAGGAGATCTGCGACGCCCGAATCGCCTGGGCTTAGGTCTCTGGTGTTGGTTGAGAAGTACCATGGGTCGCAGCCGTCGTCGCTACAATCAACGCCCAACGCCAAACCTCCTCTAACGCCCAAAGCAAAGCCTCGACCAGCGCCCAGTCGCGACAAACCACTTGCAAAGGAGCCTACCAAGAAGCCCATCTTCAAAGTAACAGCGATCCGGGATACGGAGCGCGTATCGTCTCCACGACCGGTGCCCAAGAAGCCCAAGACGTTGGGAAAGGAGAATGCAGAGCGGCGTCGTGACGCACAGACCCACGTTCCTCATACCACTACACCGACATCAGTCCCTCGTCCATTCAAGATATCTATTCCACGCTCATTCTCCTCCAACACAAGAATTCCCGTTCGCAAACACCCTAAACGGGAGTCTGTTACGAGGATAAGGTCCAGACCCTCGTCTCTTCGTCTGACTCCCTCCCGAACTCCTCGCCGAACATCCATGTCTATCTATTCTGCTTTATCATCTCCGTCCCCAAGAACCCCAGTGTCGTCTTCAACATACATTGACTCTGTTGTCATCCAAACCCATGACGACTCAGACCTTCTTTCGTCCTCGGTGTCTATGAATCAATTCAGCACCAAGTCGGAGTCCGAATGGATTGATGAAGAGGAAGTTGTTGACAAGAAACCCGTGGAGGAGGCTTCCCCGATGAAGGCACCATCAACTCCGGAAGCCAAGCCTCCCCTTACTCCAGATGCGACGACTCCTACCGCACCGGAAGCGAAACCGCTAATTACTCCAGAGTCGAAGGCTAAGGTTTCGCCAACAGCGAAGCAACAGTCTCCCGCTGCGAAATCTGGCACCTTGCCGCGCGTTTTCGTCGTCGGTAGACTCAGCACGTCAAGCCCTGGTTCCCGAAGACGCAGAGCGATACCGCCATTGCTCGATTCCCAGGCTGGTTCTGCGAATGCTCAGATTCGTATGGAGCTCGAGTCATTAAGAGCTCGCAAGAAGGTCCAGGAGGGGGTGACGGAGTTGAGCGATAAGAAGCTTTGACGTTTGGGTATATGGTAAACGCGATAAATGACAGGTCAATTGTCGCTGAGCCTGTGTACAAACAATCATGGAATGTGTTTTGAGTTGGATATTACAATGTATTACTACCCTCCGCTTTCGCGCCTTTGTTATGCATTTTTGTTCACTTTCACTTGCCACCAAACTACGCGTATACACTTGTTAAAATTAGCCAATCAAAAACTTACAAACAGGGGAATGTTATCCTATTTGCTGATGCTGCCTGCTAAACTATAAATTACACGAGGTTGTCAATATCGCAAGGTAGTGAATCCTCACACTAGAAGGTGTGCTGAATAGGGTGCAAAGCGGACGTAAAAATGACACATCACCAGAATGCTTCCTACCGATTGAAGGGACGTCTTGAGTTGAGCTCCCTTGGCTAACCGATGCTGGAACTATACTCAGTTCCATAAATATTATGTCACTGGGCGAACCTTCCGAGTGGATCAAGGAGGTGTTGGGTGATGATTGGTACACAATCCGAAGTCGGGATATGTCGGGTGACAGAGGCGAGCACAGATGCATGCTGGTGGCTGGAACGTAAAGGAGCAAAGACAAGCACTTCGACAATGATCAGTATTAATGTCCACGTCGCGTCGCAGATAGATGCCGACGGGGGTCTTGGACATGGCTGCTTCTAAACAGGCTGCACGTCACTGGCTTGCAAGAATCATCACCAGCACTTCTCGCGATATCAAGGACGTATGGACTCGCGGAGGGCTTGATGAGTTTGGCGAGTATTCCGTGCAGGACCTAGATGGTAGTCGTTTTGTCCTCGTTGCAGGTCAGACGGTACTGGATCTACGTGATCGTGGGATGGATTTGACTGCAGAGCTCGGTTTTTGAAGGTTATGCCCGCAAGCTGTTGGAACATACAGTTCGCAGGGATAGTCCACTGCCCCTGACTGCACCCATCATCAAGCGTGGCCCATTGTTATCCCTGTCCGACAAATACGACCTTGAATCACGCCCGAAAAACATCCAGATTCGTTCTGTCGTTCCACGATTTTCTCTTTGGTTTGAATTGAGAGGGCCCATTGCTGTCGCCGATGCCACTGTCGAGGGATCTGCTGACGCTATTTCACTTGAAAGTCGTGTAGTTGAAGAGGACGTTAGGGTGAGGTTTACATTTGCGGTTGCAACACCGGGACATCATCTTGTTGAGGTGCATGCGCACTTTGCAGACTCGGAAACAATGGTTTTGACGTCACAGATGTTTGAGGTTGAACTCTTATACACGAGGCGCATGTGATGAATTAGCACATCTCTATTTAAATTTAATTATCTTTAATGTACTCTACTATTGGTCACCATTTTGATACAAATTCTCAATGAACCCTGCAGCCGCATTCCCTCCTCCCAGCAACAATATTGGCCTGGGATGTCAACATATAAGATTGTTGCACCATGAGTATGTCGACAGTCCATTCTCAATGCAACGATTCAATAGGCAGAACACCGCCTTGCTACCACTATTAAGAAAGACCAGCATTGAGTTTTCTGGGAAATTAGGGTCGAATATCAACTGTTCCTTGGTGCGCGTTGTCCTGATTTTTGGCGGGTTTTCTTTTTGATTGTGACTTTAGTCTCGCCCGTGCAATACAGCGTACAGCTGTCGCAACCAGACCAGAAACCAGAGCATAATCTGGAACCTAATGGTGACTTCGGTTAGCGATACTCTGTCGTATCCGAATCTGAACATATTCATATTCATCACCTATCATACTTCTGAACACAATCTGAACCTAGTTCTGTTCCTTCTTCACCTTACTAGCAACGAACTGGCACCTAGCCACCTCTTTCTCATCAGCGAGTTCAACAAAACCCCCACTCATCGTCGTAGTGTTCTGTTGCAAAACAATCTGCCTTTTCTCGCCCAAGGAGAAGCGATCCCAGACGGGTGATCGCTGCAGCTTGAAAGTATTTGGATCTTTTGCCCGTACGAAGGAAAGCCAATATGCGATCAGCTCCTGTGAAAAAGCCGTTTCCTCTGGCGTCATTGAGCTGAACGTCGCGGAACCATTGTACCTTGACCTCGCGTCAGTTCAAGGGAGGGTCAGAGAAAGAGGATGTACTTACCCTGTATTGCTGCCTAGGAACATCATCCAATTCTCCGCCCCGTGAGCGACGATGGTAGGATTATCACTCGTCGGATTGGGTTGGTTGTATCGGTAGGCCCATGTATTGATTCCTTTGCTGGAATATGCACTGGCCAGTATTTGCCGCTTTTTGCGAAAGAGTATGTCAATACAACCGAAAACTTTAAGCACTTGAATGTACTCACACAACATCGATTCAAAGATTCACCTGTCGCTGCGGCCAGTCTTTGTTCTTCAGAGTCAAAGTCCGAAGATGGGTACGCCTGAAGGGTTGGGTTCAAAAGAGCCACCAGGTCGAAAGTCACTCACGAAGAGGTAATCACTGGTGTCTTGTTCATCTAGTCCCGGGAATAGGATTTTCAAGGATGACGGTATATCGTACCCCAGAACATATGATTCGTTAGAATCGGCGCTAGCTTTGTTCAAGTTCTCATTTTGAGAAGGATACGACAGCACTTACCCGACGATAAGAGGGACGCGGGCGAAATGACCCAAACCCAGAGACGCTGTTGGGAATTCGGTGAAGGTCTTGCCGTCTATGACAGGATGAAAGGCGTTGTATGGACCAGCACTGACAGAATCTAAGTAAGACAGTTGGAAATGTGGTTAAAAATGAACGTACAATTCACCATTTGCCGCTGCATCTTGAGCATGAGCAAGAGCGCTCACGTTGGCTTCTCTCAGGCATTGTAGCTTGGAAGAAAGGCCGCCAGTTCCACATCCTGCTCGCTCGGCATAAAAGTCGAACAAGGGCTATGAGCAGATCAGTCAAAGCACTGACGGTTAAGTGATGAGATAACCTACCTGCTGCTGCTCGGGAAATGGAAGAGGGGTTCCATAAGCGCTCTGCACGATAGCGCCAGAGAACAGCGATTCATCTTCATGCGCAACGAGATGGAGCTCTACTGAGGCCCCTCCCGCGCTCTGCCCATTGATAGTCACCCTCGACGGATCCCCGCCGAACGCTCGTATATGTCGCTTGACCCATTTGAGGGCCTGTGTCTGGTCAAGAAAGCCTACATTGAAGTCTCCGTTGGCGGTGTCTAAGAATTCTGGGATGGCGAGGAACCCAAAGGACGAAAGACGGTAATAGATGGCGACGATGATGACGTTAGGGCTTTGATGGACCCAATGGTCGAATGGAAAGGTGGCGGGGTTGCCGTAAACGTAGGCTCCTCCGTGGATATAAACAAGTACGGGTACTAGAATGGCATCGTTAGCAATGTTTCGCATGCTGTCGAGATGCCTACAATTGCTTCCATTGACGGGTGAATAAATGTTAACATTCAAACAGTCTTCACTGCCTGCGCCTCCTGCGTCACCGACTGAAATATAAAATGGTGCCTCAGACTCAGAACTACTTGAAAAGACTAGCGTGTGGCATACATACCCAGAGTAGACCCCTGGACGCAAAAGTCGGGGTAGGATGCCGCGTCGAAGATAGCACCGTTCGCTTCTAGTGCGATTCGCGCAGTGTTCAAAGGGATGGGTGCACGAAACCGACGGTCACCGAGAGGAGGTTCTGCATAGGGGATACCAAGATATGCCACAGTGTCTGGGTACGAAAGGTTGCCACGGTACTTTGCGTATCCAGTATCGACGATGAGCCTACCGTTCACGAAAACAAAAAATTCGGCAAGCAATGAGAGTTTTATCAAGACCATTATGACTGGAGTCGACAGACGAATGCTGGATCGCAATAGGGGGAATCCAAAAGTCTCTCGTTTCTATGTCGAAGTCCACAAGTTCATTCTATGTGCTGGTAGAAGCTTCGGTTTTGGTGCCAGGGCAATTATATATGCAAAAAAGCAGATGGCCACAGAATCAGAAGTATTAGTTCCCAGTACTCAGTCGCTAAGCTAAGGGATGTCTGTAGTTCAGCAATGAAGTCTTAGTAAAGGACGAAGGTGAGACCGAGTGCAAGCCGAGTGGGGACAAATCTGGTCCCGGCTATTATCGGCCGATGACGACTGCTTATTCCTGCTACTTTAGTGGTACCTGGATTTCGTCGTTTTGGCAGCCCTCATCGAGTAAACTAAAGTACAGCTGGCGCTGCAGTGTCCCAACCTGCTTGCAAAGGTCTTTCCACGATCCTTACGGACAAAATGTCAGAATTCGAGTAACGACGGATGTGACCTGCCATCATGGAATTATCAGCTCTGGATGAAACAAGGGGAAAGGGTCAGACTTTGCAGGTACTGATGCGTTCCATCGACAAAGATAGGCCAAAGGCAGAGCGGCGCTGTCGCTTGCGCCAGAGTTCTTCTGGTCGACCTGGATGCCAAGGCCTGACATGGATGGATCTGTGGCAATTTGAATGACTACGATTAACAGCATACCTTTTACATTGGTACCAAACTCCATCATCGCTGTGTCGAAACAAATTCAGAGACCATGCCTTCAACTTCACCCTCCTCTGCATCGACAACATTATTTCTCTGACACTACGTCCGCCATGTATGAGTGACGGTTCATGGTAAACAAAGAAAACCGTACCTGGTACATAGCGGTCCAGTATCCAGCCCAGTACATTGCATTGACTGCCCTTGTAAATGCCTCATCCTGCGAAACTGTCTCTGCAGGTGGCTGGGGAGGACTGGACGATGCATCAGTAACCAAGTCTTCTCCTGAATTTAGGGAGGCATCATGAGATGGAACGAATGTCTTGAAGTCGATGGATTTCGAGTCGTCGTCATCTGACTCGTCGTCGTCGTCTTCCTCTTCCGGGAATGACAAATTTTCAGTGTCGTCTTCTTCAACCTTTGAATCATCACTAACGGGGACATTGTACCATCTGTGGTGTATTATAGAGGCAGTTTCGTAGACATGGATAATACGCATACAGTGGTGACCTTTTAGTAGGATTGGTCTTCAAGGCAGTATCACCCCCGTGATAGGCCTGCACGCGTTTGAGAAAATGAAGCTAAGGATTAAAGAAATGCCATACCGCATACTCTTCATGGACGGCTTCCCATGCATCAATAAGCACAGAATCGTTCCAAATTTCGGCATGAGTGAGCTCTCTACTATGCTCAAATGCAACAGAGGCATTTCCGTTCGTTTTGGGTTTCTTTACTGGCGGCCGTGAGTCCCTATTCATGTATGAATGAGGATCTGGGACGATATCATCGTAGGATACGACTGGTCTCATTGGAAAAAAAAGGTCAAGGTAAATAGCCGGCGGCAATTTCCGGATACTCGTTTTAGGCTTTATTTGGCAACCAAGGCCTTGGCAAGGTCAATGAAAATCTGGGAGAAAACATTCACTTATTTACTTTTGCGTTGTTTTTCTTGACGGACATGGTCCTGATTCACTGGCCGATTACGACTTTTGTTGAAACCAAGTTAAAAATTAACGTGAGACACGAACTCAGCTCAAAACCTGTGGGGCATTCAGTCAATGATACTATCCACTAGATATATGTCCAGTCCAACAATTTATAAACATAGTCTTAAAGATGAAACGAGAGAAGTATCACAGTCCGACCAACGAGGGAGCGAAATTAATCCAAAGGAACCATATATTGGGTATCATTCGTTGTCACGTCTGGGGGAAGATTGTAGTAGATCGGGCAAAGGTCGTACCAACTCGCTAAAAACGTACGTGTCAGCTTTTACCGTATCCTAAATCAAAATATGATGCGTGATGACCCACCTGGAATGTCTGAATTTACCTCTGCCACTTCGGGGGTGGCTTCAGCAAAAACGATAGCCATACCACTAGAATTTAATTTTAGGTGATAAGAATCGCAGAGGAGGAAATGAAACGCGCGCGTCGAGGTGGAATTCAATGTGGCTATCAATACTGTTTCAGAGCATGCGTATCATGAGGGTTAGATGTGCGCACCAGTGCAAGAACCAAGGCCCTGGATTATCAGTCCTGAATCGAATCGTTGTCAAGTTGCCCTCGGCAACGGGAGTGGTATCTCTGCGGGCCTACGATTTTGGCATTATCGGCATACACATAACCGTGAGCGTGGCTTTAAGACGGACCGGATTCTTGAAATTGTAAGTATCGCTATCCATGCTTTTCACGACGTCAAAGCTATGCTGTAAATGCATTCAGTCGAACGAACCCGTTCTTGATTTATGAGAGAAGCTTACGCCATGGAGATGGAACGGATGCTGGGAAAGTGCAGTTTCAGTACTAGGTTGAAAGGAGGAATGGAAGAAGAACGTACAGGTCCATCGATCGCTTGTCCGCCAAAGATATTAACTTCAATAGTCTTGTTCAACGGTAATCCGTATACAGAACCTGGGGGTAACAAATCCTGCGCCCGCTGAGTACCGCTCAAGATCTGGAGTAGTATGGGAACAGTGGGCGGTACGAATTGGACACCATTTATTAAGAAGACGTTAGTAGCATTGTCAACGGCGAGAGTGAGATTGAGTACGACATCCGCCCCACCGGGATATGGCTCTCCAGGGGCTCCAGGAGATTCCAGTGGATGCAAATCTACCTCGCGCGGGGAAATAATATGCTGTTGTATCGAAGTCGTCGGCTCGGAATTAGCCGCACCTTGATATCTCAATATAGCAGAGTTGATCCCGTTCTCGAACCCGAGATTCCCAGCATCAGGATTGGCCCGAATCCAGTAGTTATCAACCGGTTGATTGGTCTCCAATATAATTGAGAATCTCTGAGCAGCGAATATCGTAAGCGAATTGGCCGTGATGGGCTGAAGATTGATGCCGTCCGTTTCGATGACAGTGAAATTATGACCGTCAATGGAGAATTGAAAGGCGGCGTTGCACGATACAGAAATCAGTCGTAGCCGATAACGTTTGTTTGGAGCGACGGTCATAACAAAGAGAGGAGCTGTGGGCTATGCATGGAATGTCCCTTGAGCAACGCCTTGGGAAGAACGATAATTAACTTACATCTTGATAGTATCTACCCATACCATTGATCAGGGTGGAATCAGGATCCGGCGTCACTGTCGTATTGATTATGGCTGGCGTTGGCAAATGATACCTAGAAAATATCCCATGTAAGAAAATACTAGACTCAGTCCTCGTCTCACAGACTCACCAATCTGATATTACAAGGATGGTGTTTTCTGTAAGATAAATCAGTACGGCTCTGATCGATCCAGAATAGATATACCGACCATCATCGACATCATACAAGGACCGATGAGGGTCATTCTGACCATCCACTCCATCATACACGATGAAAGGCCCGACCTCCCCATCACAATATTGAACGGAGAGGTGCGAATGGTACCAAAACGTCCCAGCCTGGTCCGGAACGTGGAAGTCATACATGAACGACTTGTTCTGCGCGATTGGACACTGCGTAACAGAAGTAGAACCATCTTCGAAGTTGGTCGTATGTTGGTGGATACCGTGCCAGTGCTGAAGAACATGAGAGGCGGGAAGGTGGGGCGGAGAAACGCACTTACAATACTAGTATCGAGAGCCATGGTATGGTCCGTCAATTCATCGATGACGTTGATTTGGAAGCTGCCTCCCTAACAATATCTTAGAACATATACCGTCAAGTAGATATCCTAAACCACCTTGATACCACTTATCACAGGTCCCGGCAACGTTCCACCTGGAAGGACCGTCCTACTGATAGTCAGCACGCGTACTTCTAGGCAGAATTCGTGCACCTACGAACGAAGGAATCCATCTGGAGCAAGTTCTTTGTTGACAATAGGTAGATCTCCCGAAGAACCAAGGACTTCAAGCGACCTTACTGACAGAAATAGACAGAAGAGAGCTAGCAGAAATTCAAGCATGATCAATGAGTCTGCTGAACCAAAGAGAAAGGACGATAGAGTAGAAGATGAGGCAAAAACGGCTCACCTTCGAAGCTCTTTATAGTAAGTGTATGTTAAAAATAGTGCTGTTCGAGAGCGATAGTCACACCTGGAATATCTATGCCTGTGAACGCGGGGAACAATAATGTATAAGCAAACGTAGCTGCAAGCTAATAAAAAGAATGTAGTGATCGTGATAACGCTGCGCGTTTACCTGTTCGGGAATGGTCCAAAACACGATACTAGTCCATCTAGGACGCTGCCAGTCGTGATGCTCACCCACACGTATGTGAAAGGAGGTAAAGACAACGAAAACCCGCCATGAAACAGGACGGCGGCTATGCTTTAATACATTATTGATGAGTACTTCCTTGATGCTAAATAGAGCGTACCTGAGGATCACCTCATGACTGAGCTAGAATGATGCCCAGTGGATCCCATTCAAATTCCGGAGCCAATAGCAAGCAGAGAATTTGTCATCAATACATGTCAACCCTGGGAATAGCTGTCGTATCAAAAGATCATTGGGAAAGAACGCCCGTCTTGTGATTCCAAGACTGTATTGTAGAATAATGAAAACTTCTATCTTTTGCAGCCGGCACAGAGATACATATGGTGAACAACCTTCTAGCGACTGGAATTCATTTCGAAAACCAGGGTGGGGCGTGAAGCCGAGGCTCCTCTGGCGCTCTGCCCGT
Organism: Desarmillaria tabescens; assembly: GCF_030435595.1. NCBI lineage: Eukaryota > Fungi > Basidiomycota > Agaricomycetes > Agaricales > Physalacriaceae > Desarmillaria > Desarmillaria tabescens. The sequence continues at coordinate 25,085 of NW_026848572.1, read as the reverse complement.
TGATAGTCACCCTCGACGGATCCCCGCCGAACGCTCGTATATGTCGCTTGACCCATTTGAGGGCCTGTGTCTGGTCAAGAAAGCCTACATTGAAGTCTCCGTTGGCGGTGTCTGAGAATTCCGGGATAGCGAGGAACCCAAAGGACGAAAGACGGTAATAGATGGTGACGATGACGACGTTAAGGCTTTGATGGACCCAATGGTCGAATGGAAAGGTGGCCGGGTTGCCGTAAACGTAGGATCCTCATGAATATAAATAAGTACGGGTACTAGAATGGCGTCGTTAATAATGTTTCGCATGTTGTCGAGATGCCTACAATCGTTTCCATTGACGGGTGAATAAATGTTAACATTCAAACAGTCTTCACTGCCTGCGCCTCCTGCGTCACCGACTGAAATATAAAATGGTGCCTCAGACTCAGAACTACTTGAAAGGACTAGCATGTGGCATACATACCCAGAGTAGACCCCTGGACGCAAAAGTCGGGGTAGAATGTCGCACGAAGATAGCACCATTCGCTTCTAGTGCGATTCGCGTAGTGTTCAAAGGGATGGGTGCACGAAACCGACGGTCACCAAGAGGAGGTTCTGCGTAGAGGATACCAAGATATGCGACAGTGTCAGGGTACGAAAGGTTGCCACGGTACTTTGCGTATCCAGTATCGACGATGAGCCTACCGTTCGTTAAAACAAGAAATTCGGCAAGACATGCGACAAGCACTGAGAGTTTTATCAGGACCATTATGACTGGAGTCGGTGGCAGACGAATGCTGGATCGCAATAGGGGGAATCCGAAAGTCTCTCGTTTCTATGTCGAGGTCCACAGGTTCATTCTATGTGCTGGTAGAAGCTTCGGTTTTGGTGCCAGGGCAATTATATATGCAAAAAAGCACTGATGGCCACAGAATCAGAAGTATTAGTTCCCAGTACTCAGTCGCTAAGCTAAAGGATGTCTGTAGTTCAGCAATGAAGTCTTAGTAAAGGACGGAGGTGAGACCGAGTGCAAGCCGAGTGGGGACAAATCTGGTCCCGGCTATTATCGGCCGATGACGACTGCTCATTCCTGCTACTTTAGTGGTACCTAGATTTCGTCGTTTTGGCAGCCTTCATCGAGTAAACCAAAGTACAGCTGGCGCTGTAGTGTCCTAACCTGCTTGCAAGATCTTTCCACGATCCTGGCAGATAGCTCAGAAAAGGTAACAGATCTAGAGGAGGATGTGCTCCAGGTTCCGGTGCGTGATTCCATAGACGATTCACTGTATAAAATGCCTTCGCTTCTGGAAATTCGTAGCGCGGACAACGCTTTCCATTTAGTACGGACAAAATGACAGAATTCGAGTAACGGCGGATGTGAGTAAAGAAGGCCTGTCATGGAATTATCAGCTCTGGATGAAACAAACGGAAGGGGAGTACAACCTACTTCAGGTGATCGCAAAATGTCGTACATGAGCTGCGCGGCCTCCGCCTTCTGAATGACCAGATGTTGTAGTGAAAGCTGTGTAGCCAGCATCGTGTGAGTTGCCTTGCGAAGCGCTCGCCATACTTCTGCTACGTCAATGGAGTATCAGTAGATGCATATTGTCAATGACCTTGACTGACAGTTTCCCACTAACACTATACTTAAACCACCGGTAATCAGTGTCCCCATGTAGTGGGGCGGTCTATCTGAGCATCCGCATAGCCTGCACAGCGCAATGCTATGTGTTTTGGTGTGAAACCCTGCCCGTCTTTGCGACGTGTGTTATTGCGGAGTGACGTGTCATGTCGTCTGCGAGTCAACATCGTGTTTGGGAGGAAAGGCGTCAAGAGTCGTCTTGCGAGGCATGGTGGCGTCGCGCGTCGATAATGGTAGTATAAAGAGGGTAACCGTGGGAAGATATTCCCGATTAATGTTTTCGACCCGCTGTTTCCGCTGTCCCGCCCCCACTCGCTCCCCAAAGTTAAGGTGAAGAGCATGTGTCCGATTTGATCTCAGGCAGAATACGTTGGATAAGCATGCTGTGTTGATATCCTCGACATCCTCCGTCCCGCGTATACCGGTTGCTGCCCTGTTCATTATATACAACCTGTGGTAAGGATCCAATCGGGAAGTTGCCTGATGCATTCATCTACCGATGATCTCCTGAATAAGTGTGATAGAAATAGGACTCGGTTTTGCCACCATATGAGCTGGCCCTCAAGGCCTCACCCGCTAGTCAAATATGCCGGTCCTCTTCAAGTGAATTCAAAGGATGTACACTCGTTCAGAAAATGTTGACTCAGATGGTTTGTTATTGCAAGTTTCCTGGCATGGATACTGTTGGAGAGACCAGGAGATCCCACGACAATCTTCGTTTAACGCGGTCCGGGTTACGTCACCAGGGCCGTGGACAAGTTCGAAGTTTTCCATGCACGTGACATTCTCGTTCTCTCCCCGAATCCTCGTCTTTTATCCGGCGCAAATTTCATCAGCGACATCTAGTCACAGTGGTGTTAGCAGCCGAAAATTCCACAATGTATTATGCTGAGTTTAAGATACGCGTATATTTCATGGAGCAATGATATCAACGCGTGTGGACCCGCGTTCTTGGATCGAAATTCACATCTTATAACATGTCTGTTCTTGGGGCCTCGTTCTCTCTTCTCTCTTCTCTTCCTCTTCCTCTTCCTCGACCTGATCTCTATGAGTGACGAACATCAACCTTGGACCTATGTCTGGATACCCATTCTTGGGGGTTTCGTGTGGTTCTGTACTGTAGTTCCAGCATTACCTCGTGTTCCTGATTTCTCATAGTATTCGTCAGCTACCCTACTATCCATGCTGATAACATGGCTGGCCACTGGGCGACCACATTACGGTGCGTTTTTTTCTTCTGAAGTGAGGCCGAGCTTATGTTGATTTCATTCATAGTGTCTATGCAAGGTTCAATCGCATGCATATCTGATATTGGTGGAGAATCCGCTCGTTAACTTTCTGCGTCTGTCTATTAAACATACTCGTGTTAGGCGCCGATATTCTCAAGCCTCTCTTCATAGTTGGTTGTACTATAACCGCTGTGTGCTTCTTCTTGTCCTTATGTATCGAGCGGGGCTTAAGACATGTTGGCCGGTACGGTTCATGTTACATCACTTTCAATGGAGCTCATCGACTATCAGCTTAGTGCCTTACATGCGCGCTAGGGAACGGGTTTTTGGATATCTGTCGATATTTGGCTCGTTCATTGGGAGCTGTGGGATCATTCTACTATCGATCTTCGACACAAAACGCTACACATCTCTTCATCAAGTGTTCTTGTTCATGTTCATGCTTGGCGTTGCCATTAGTGTTATCTTTACTGTTATTGAGGTAGGCACTGCCCTCGCGCTCATGCTGTACGTGTACGGTTCTGATAGCGGTTCACCTTAGTTCCGATGGCTCAGCAGAGACTTCCAACATGTCAGGACATTGAAGATAGCATACCTCGCCAAAGCTATCATAGCGACCCTCCTTATTCTCTTGGTCTTTGCATTCGCAATTGCATATTACCAAAGTCCTCATGTCGGAGGTTTGTTCTCGCCCACTACTAATGTTTCCTTGACGGTCACTTATATTCATTAGCCATCCTTGAATGGATCGTCGCTTTCGGTTTCACTCTCTATCTTTTAACGTTCGTCTTTGACTTGAGGCAGTCAAAAGGAGTGCAGCGTAGGCAACTTAGTGCCGAGAATTTACGGCGCGCAATAATGATAGGTTAACTAACACACAAGTGTAACACTGTACGAAGGTTAAAGTATTTCTATGTGGAAAAACAGAAAAAAATTCAAAGTTTTTTGGTGACTGGTGCATGTGTATCCTCCGCAAGGTGTTCAAGTGCCTCTGATAGGAATTATACCGCTTTTAAAATTGTTAGACACTCGTAAACAAATGTCGGAAAAAGTGTCAAAGCCTAATAAGGCAACTGAAATTATTAAGTAATACAGTCACATGACAATGAACATTATCAGAATGAACCCCCCTAACAATGGCCGCCCTATTCCCAAAAATGGCAAGACCTTAGCTAAAAATGTCCGACAAGGTCCAGGTAGCTAACGAGCGCAAAATCAATAACAAAAGTTAAGAGTATAAGATTCAAATATTCACCTTCTCAATTGCGACTATATCGGCCCATAGAATTTGGGCCAGCCTGGCCAGGACCGGGAGACCCAGGACCACTATATAAACCGGGAGAGGTGGATTGAGGCCCTCGTGCGCGTTGGACAAGATGGTTGAGCTGTCTGAGTTGCTCCTCCTGCACCTCAACGAGGCGCTGCATCAGGCCTGACAGGCCATCAATCCCACTCTTTATGCTGTGGATATCTTGCGACATTGATCGATATTCCCGTTTCGATTTGTCCGTCTTAGAATTGATCTCGATCAAGTACGAGTTTAAACTGTCCATGAGGGCTGACAGATTATGACACACTTCATTGTGTTTATCCTGTAACTCTATCAGTATGCCTCGCTAGATTAGAAAATAATAACGATCTTACTTCCATGTTGCCTATCTCTCTTTCTAGCTTTTGGACCGTAGCATCTGTGTTGGCATAATCAAGGTCTGACATGCAGATTGAAAATTTCAATTGACTTACTGATTTTCAACAGGGTCTCCCCTGGGCTCGCAGAAACGGCGCTGCTGAGCTATGAGTAATCACAACAATAAAGACGAGATAACCTGACTTGCCCACGTTGTGGAGAGCTAGGCCCTGGACTGGACATGTGCCAGTCAGGCACATTATTGGCATTGCCTGTTGATTGGTTGCTAATAGCAAGTTTTAAGCTTTAAGTACGATACAGTTATTTTGAAAAGAGACGTACTTATTTTGACCATGGGGGTAGTTTGAGCCCGATGCCATTATAGATGTAAATGTGGGAAACTAGATAGTACAACATCAGAGCCACAAAGATTCATCATGTAGCATACACACCCAACACGTACGCAGATCGCTTCTGCAACGACAACTTCTTGAAATGAGAGGAGACCAGAAGATGCTGGGAATGGGGACGATAACGTGAAAGACTGGCAATTCAGATGACATTGTGACAGGCTTTTATACCAAAGGCCAGCTTTAACCGGGCTTCAAAGATAACGAGGGTACTTTTGCTGTGCTGTCAATGTCGTCGTAATGACCGGACCGGACAAGAGTATTTGAAATAAGGAAATCAGTAGTGTTATATCATTAGACAGGGGGAAAAGCGGAAAAGTCTCATTCACCGCATGCAGTGCACATGGTACAAGCAAGCGGAGAATGGTAAAAAGGTCTATAAACTCTCAATATCCGAGTACAGTATCATGCAAAACCCGACGATTACAACAACTCAGTAGTAATATGCATATTTGTCAACAAATTTTGTCAATCTTATTGCCTTAAGCGAGGATTTTACTCAGATCTGTCAAACATTGTAAATGGGAGCATGCACCACCGACACACGGTGAACTGTGTATACTGACGTATTTCCTGAAGCCCACTGCATGAGGCAGAAAAAAGTACTCAAACCTACTGAGATAATCAAGTCAATTTTCCGTTCGACATCCAAGAAGGAACTCTAGACCTATCGCTTAATATTCGAGGCAATTAGGCCTGACAAGCTAGACCACTCTAGATGAAAGAAATGAGGAGACAATGTGAAGTTATTGACATCATGCTCTCACTGACGCATCACAGATGCACATGTAGAAATTTTGCAACCACATGGAGTGATTCTATACTTGCGCAAGTGCTGCTCAGCTATATAAACCTTCTCTTTGTTAAGCTGTTAGAAATCATCGATACTCATGTCCTCCGAGCCAAAGATCTCATGCAGCCATTGTGGTGGCCTTTTTTCTCGCCGTGGTATCAAAAGACATGAGGTTTCCTGTCAGCGAGACTTGCACCAGCATGTCGCCGATACACGTTTCGAGAAAGCAGTTTTACAACCGACCTATGTTACGTCAAGTGTTTCTCCATCAGGTATGTTGATCTGCCTGATGTTGCGAATAGTCTAACTATAATTTTAGTAACACTAGGAGATACGCATGAATCTTTATACATATCTGATAGTCAGGTCTCTGACAGCTTGAGTAAGTTCAGCTGGACATTTCCACAACATCAGCTAACCGATGATCTCCAGATCATGATTGGGCACATGCTTGTGAGTAAAATAATTTTCTACTGCATGTTTTCTAATGGTGACATCTTGTTAGATTCTCATGTTGATGAAGCCAATAGTTTTGTGGACATACCTGATAGTCCTGTGACATCAGAAGCCGAGAACGGAGACCCAGAGCTTCAAGTTGATGACATCCGAATGATATTCCACCCATCCAGTGGTAAAGCGACCATAATTGACCATTTTGATCAGTACTGGTCCCAAGCAGCAGATCAACATATTGATCCTCTGATCGATCAATGTCCCTGGCGTCCCTTCTCATCCTGTCGGGATTTTAACATCGCAGAATTTGTCCTAGATGCTGCACTTAGTGAAAGGCAAATGGACAAGTTTTTCAAGCTGTTGAAATCCTCAGCACTAGATGAGGCACACCTTACTCCTTCAGATATCAAAACTAGAAAGGATGTGAAAACTAGCTGGGACCGTGCAGCAAACTTGGTTACTCCTGTAAGTATGATCATTGTTAACCGTTGATCTTGCTGAACATATCAATGACAGTTTGAAAAGCATACCTGTTCTATCAAGCTTCTCGACAAGGAAGTTTGCTTTGACGTTTATCGCTTGAATCTATGGAACTGGATACTAGAACTTGTCAAGGACTCTACACTGGAGCCGCATTTTGTTTGGGATGCTACCCACTTATCAAAGTGGAATGGGTCCACGTTTGAAAGGTTTGTCAATGAACCTTGGACCGCCCAAGCATTTTGGGATCTCCAAGTGAGTACGAACCTTCTAACCTACCTGACATTTTATTCAATCTCTTTTTCCTCTCTAGATGGCCCTGCCAGAGGGTGGAAAGCCATTGTACATTATCCTGTATGCAGACAAAACCCGTCTATCATCATTTGGGACTGCACAAGGTTATCCAGTAGTGGCGCGTTGTGGAAATCTGCCCGTTCACATTCGGAATGGAAAAGGAGTTGGCGGTGGATGTGTTGTTGGTTGGTTGCCAGTGGTCTGAAATATTCCATCCTGTTAGAATGTTTTTGAATCTGAATCAATGAAATGCAGATAAAGGAGGATCCAAAACATACCGGAAAGAAATATTATGTTGATTTCAAGCGTCGTGTATGGCATACGGTGATGAAGTATGTTCTAGAAACAATGGTTGATCCCAGTAGGTTTGGGGCTTGGATTCACCTTTCCCTTGCAAAACGAGATCTCCAACTCTTTCCACAATTTCCTATTTTATCATGTGACTATGAGGAAGCGTCAGTCCTCACATTATTTCCTTGCATAGCATGTATTGATACCATCATTAGGGCAATGATGGTTCTGATACGAGGCGTTAATGGTGACGCACCATGTCCAATTTGCCTAGTTCTCAAGCTAGAACAATATAATCTGGAGATGGAATATGAACTCCGAACTTCTGAACGTACCAGAGAAATTCTTCAAAGGGCCAGAGGACTTAGGACCCAGGAATTGTGGGATGATTATCTTGGTGAGTTTGGGCTGCGAAACATCGACATAAGTTTTTTTTCCCATTATGAGAAGTGTAGTAACAAACCTTTGGCTTTCAGAACGTCTTTTGGACTATTGAGGCATGTGATCCATTCCGGTCCCTTTCTTGGGATAGGCTACACGCCTTTCAGGATGGTCTCTTTGGGCATCATCTTCGAGGAGAACTTGTCCGTCGTATCAAAGCTCTTGGACATGCTTATGCTAGTCAAGCTGATAATCAGTAAGCTCCTTTTCATGAGTGACACCTCATTAAACTCACAATGCTTCTAGAGTTCAAAAGTTTCCTCGTTGGAGGGATTTGAATCATTTTGAAAGTGGCTTCATGGCAGTTACCTTTACCGATGGCACTAAGTATGAGGATCTATCAAAGGTGAGCCGAGTTTGTGTTAGTTTGATATTTAAATGACAATAAACACAGCAAATTATATTTGTCACACACAACATACTCAGCGAGACACAGGACAGCCATGGATATCATTTATTGAAGTGCATCCGTAGCTACCTTGTTCTCAATGTGTATGCAGAGTTTACTCTTCATACTGAAAGTTCTATAAAGGCTCTCCGAGAGGAAAGCACCAAATTTGGAAAGCTGATCAAGGTGAAGCAGTCCTACATTAATTAAAATTAGTCCCCTGAAGCTGAATGATCATATCAGGAGTACCAAGAACTCACTTGAACAGTTAGCGAGAAACCAAAGTCTTGGAACTTTCCGAAGGTACATTCACACCGGCATCTCCCTGATGACATTCTGGCAAAAGGAGTATCCTGGAATTATGACACCAAGCCCAATGAAAATATGCATGGTCCACTCAAGGATGCATATCAGCTAAGGATGAACTTCAAAGAGGTCGCTGAGCAGATCCTCCAAATAGATTCATGGTGCAATGCCGCAGGCTTTATACAGCAGCAAATCGACGTTCAGGATGAGTTGCTAAAGGCGTGGCAGGATTCCCAGCAGGCAGATGAAGAAATAGAGGACGAGATGGAAGAACAGCTGCATGATTACTCTGGAAAAGCCACATTGCATGGAAATCGTGGTAAAGGGGGCGGAATGATGTTGATAAAGGAGTTGATGGATTCAAAGCGGGAGGATATAGCCTTCAAAAAGTTTTCGGAAAAGCTATCAAAGTATGTGAAGGATTTGTTTAAAGACCTACCCCATGTTGTTCCTGTTGTCAATGGCAACAAGTTCCAGTTCGAGCAGTTTATTGGGGACGAAAAGGTTAGGTTGGCCTCCTCTTCTTTCAAATCACCTCAACTGATGAATTGACCTCTAGATCTGGCTCTACGGAACAATCAAAGTCAACTATGATGTTAGCCACTAACTCTAATCGACTTAGATCGTGCTAGGATCCTCACTCGCACTTCGGTGAGAGACGCTCTAGCAAGTCAAAGGCGATGAAAGTCGATGGGACAGATAGTCACGAAGGACGGAGTTCGATGTTAGGTAGATTAAACCTTAGCCGAAGCTGGGTTTCAGACCAGCTAAGGCTCTACTTAAATACACGTTGGGTAACTAAAAATAGTACTGTGGGAAGGCGTCTGTTGTGATTGCATGAGGGTAATCGTGCTTAGTAAAGCGGAGAAAAAGAAAAGAAGAGAAAAGAAAAGAATAACCGTAACATTACCCCCTCCTTAAGACTCATTCGTCCCGAATGAGAATATGTCCCCATCCTTCCACATCGTCGAGCAAGAGGGGCTCCCTTCTGCTTTAAAACAGTTTAGCATTGGGTCTGCTGGGCCTCGAGTACTGCCGTCGGCCTCCTCCCTAGCTTCACCTGGATCCTGGTACCCGTGGATATCCAGGACCACCTTGCGCCGGTTAGGCCTCTTGCTGTCTGTCGGGACTCCCTGTCCCTAAGGGTTCAATGCTCGAAATTGAGCGGTGGAAATCCCCTTCTACACCGTGAATTTTCTATGCTTTTTTCATGATTCGTTTGAGTCGGAAGGGTCGTCCGACTCCCAATCGTCATTGCTTGAGGTGGAATGACGTGATTCTGAGTAGAAGGACGAGGGTTCATCATCGTCCTCGTCCGTCTCGTCATTGTCAGCGTTCCAATTTTCATGAATACGTTGGAGGTTTTGGATATTGACTTCCTCCTCGTTGTCGGTTTCGTCATGGATGATCGGAATCCCTTCCGCTTCGTCGGTTGTGACTTTCGGCCATTTTCCTTCCACAAAGTCTTTCTCCAGTTCAGGATTGAAGGCCGGGTGCCAGTTGATGGGCATGTCTTCGACTATCCTATCGATTTCTTCCGAGTGAGCGACCGCCGAGCATTGGGAGGATGGCACCGTGATTATGTCAGTGAGGCAAGGGGTGTCGGGCTCATGATATTCCACCGGGAGGTTGCACGGTATTTTGTCATCTACCCCCACTGTCCGTCCTTTTGGATCCACCGTCCAGATGATTTTTTGGATGCGCATCTCGTAGTCATTTACGAGTTCTTCCGCGTTGGCCATGTCGGAACGTTTTACCCATGAGTTTTCTTCTGAAGGGTATCCTTTCCACTTCACCAAATATTCCATAATGGTGCGACAGGTGCGTCCTCGCCCTACAACCTTCTCTCGTTCCCCCACAATTTCTTCAATTTCATATTCCTCCTTGTCGTCGATCAGCTCGGGAGGTGGTCTCTCTGGATGCAGTTGGTTCGGGAATTCCGGGGCATGGTAAGGCGTCAGCAGGGACTCGTTGAATCGATTATGAATCTTCCAGCCTATGGGAAGTTTGAGCTCATAGGCGGAAGCTCCCTTCTTGGCAGATACGACGAATGGGCCTACACGTCGGTCCCCAAGCTTTTTCGTGGGTCTAGGAAGGTTTAGGTTGGTAGCGTCCAACCAGACCTTATCTCCAATCTGATACTCCACGGCTTTGTCCTTGTGTTTGTCGTAGGCCTTCTTCATCGACTCGGCCGCCCGCTCTAATGACTCTCTCGCTCTCTCCTGCACCTCCTGAATCCCTTGGACCAACTTTGACGCCGTGGGCACGAGATCGGGGCGTCGGGCCGTCTTGATGACTTGTCCGTCATGTCCAAATACCACTTTGTAGGGAGAATAACCCGTGGCCGAATGAGTTCGGTTATTGTGGGTAAACGTGGCCAGCGACAGCCAATCGCTCCAATCGTCTTGTCGGTAATTGACGAACATCTTGAGGTACTTCTCAATTTCCTGGTTGACCCGTTCGGTTTGTCCGTCAGTCTGAGGGTGATATGCGGTAGAGGGGTTTCCCGTAACTTGAATGAGGGCGTAAAACTCCTTCATGAACTTGGATACGAAGATTGCCCCTCTGTCCGAAATGACCTTCTCTGGCATTACCCCGTATGGTACGTAGACGTGGTCCCGAAGTATCTTGGCAAATCCGAGAGACGTGAGCTCTTCGGTGCAGGCAATCGGAATGATCGTTTTCGAGAATCGGTCTACGATAACCAGAATAGAGTCGTACCCCTTAGATCCGGGAAGTTTGGTGATCATGTCGACCGAGATATGGGTCCACGGTCGATTGGGCACCTCATTGGGGTGAAGGGGTGCCTTCTTGGGTCGACGATCGGCCTTCGTTCGTTGGCATACCTCGCATCCCTTCACGTATGCCTCTATTTCCACATGCATTCGTGGCCACCAGTAATCCCGCAGGATAAGCTCCTTAGTCTTCTCTATGCCGGGGTGCCCAGCCGTGGCATGATCATGCCGCAAGGCGATAATCTCCCCCCGTAGTCGTCGATCTATTGGGACGTAGATTCGTCCGTCGTACCATAACAGGTTGCACTCTCGCGACACCCCCTTTTCATGGTTTAGGGAGTCGGATATCCCTCGATCCCACTTGCAGGGGTCGTGGGTGGCTAGCTTGATCTTCTCGTGTAGCTCCTCCTCAGTGGGCATGATCAGGGCTCGGAAATGTTCTGGCTTTAAGACTGTCACATCCTTGTTGTCCTCCTTCCCCTGATCGTGGTCTGCCCTCCTAGATAATAAGTCCGCCTTGCGATTCTGGGCTCCCGGCTTATGATGCAGGGTGAATTGGTATTCTGCCAACTCAGTTACCCATCGGGCTTGTCGTCGGTTGAGCTTCTGGGGCTTGCGGAAGTACTGGAGATTGGAGTGATCGGTCCAAATCTCAAAGTCTTCTCGCGCGCCCAGGAGATATTGGCGCCACTCCTCTAACGCGATCATGATGGTGAGGAGTTCCTTGTCGTAGATTTCGTAATTGCGTTCAGTGACAGACAAGGCCTTCGAGAGAAAGGCTATGGGCCGCCACTTCTCCTCCTGCCATTGGGATAGTACCGCCCCAATCGCGCCTTCACTGGAGTCCGCCTCTAGTCGGAACTTCCCTTTGTCTAATGGGATGGCTAGCACCACGTCTTCATGGAATAGCTCCTTGAGCCTCTCGAACGCCTCTTGTTGGTCCTTTCCCCATTTCCACTCTACCTTCCCCGTCAGGGAGGTTAGTGGTCGAACGTGCTTGCTGTAATCGCGGATGAATCGTCAGTAGAAATTGCAGAATCCTAGGAACGACTGTAGCTCCTGCCTTTTGGACGGCACTGGCCAGTCAAGCAGGCCCGCAATCTTTACGGGGTCCATGCGAATCCTTCCCTCGCTGATGAGTACTCCCAAATATTCAGTTTCCTCGACTTCAAACTCGCACTTTTCGGCTTTGAGGAATAAGTGGTTGTCTCGGAGGATTTTCAGCACCTTGCGTACGATGCGCCGATGGTCCTCCTTTGATTGCGAGGCGATAAGGATGTCGTCCAAGTAGACGGATACTTCCCCGGCCGCGATGAGATCCTTGAAGATATCGTTCATCATCCATTGAAACGTCGCGGGGGAGTTGGTAAGTCCGAAGAACATAACCAAGGGTTCGTACAGACCACGATTGGTTCGAAAAGCTGCTTTCCACTCGTCCCCTTGTTTGATCCTAACGTTATTGTACCCCCATCGGACATCCAGTTTAGTGAAGTACTTGGCCTTCTTGAGTCGGTCCATAAGTTCCCCGATGAGAGGCAGGGGGTACTGGTTCTTGATAGTCATTTCATTAAGCTTTCGATAATCCTGTACCAGGCGAAGCTTCCCGTCCTTCTTTTTAACAAAGAAAAAAGGCGACGCCATGGGGGACTTTGAGGCTTGGATGCGGCCTGTGGACAGGTTTTCGTCAAGGAATCGGTCCAACTCTTCTTGCTCAGCGGGGTTAAGCGGGTAGACTTTGCAGTCTAGGTTGGCGTTAGCGTTGGGGATTAGTTCGATGGCATGGTCCCAAGGTTTACGTGGAGGTAGCTCGTCAAAATTTTCCTTGGCGAATACATCTTGGAACTCCCGATACTCCTCCGGTACTATCTCTTCGAATGACTTGGTTGTCTTTTTGGCGTTGGCCTGGGCAGCTAATTCATTGGCCTTGGTTCCCATGGCTCGCACGTGAAAGGCTTCTTCGAAGTCTATAACTAGAATGGTATCTCCTTCCTCATACTCTTCCCAGCGTGAGGTAGGATCGGTATCAGGCAAGGTAAAGGGGATCTTCCGGCAAGCACAGCGGGCTAAAGTTACTGCCCCGGTATCCCAGTCGATGAGCGGATTGTGTCTTTGGAGCCAGTCATGCCCTAGGAATAGGGGGGTGGTGCCTAGGTCTACCATGGCGAGTTCGATCTGCTCCACATGGTCTCCTATTCGCAGCCGTACTTCGGCATACTCGGTTATGTCCCCACCCTTGTTCCGGGTGCCATCGGCATTGTAGACCAGGACGGGGCGGGCCGCCTTTTTAAGATTAAGGGCATGGGCCCGGGCCCAGGCTCGGTCGATAGAACTGCCGGTGGCTCCGCTGTCGACTAGCGCTTTTAAAGCATGCACTTCTTTGGTGTCCAACATCTCCAACTGTAAATTGATCGATACATTACGCCCCTTTCTTCCTCGTATGTACATGGGCGCCTTCTTCAGGTCCTCCATCCATTCCCATCGGTCCCTGGCCTCCTTGGCGGTCTCGGGTTGCTCCTTGAGTTCCTCCCACAGTTCGACGGTTACCTCCCCCGTCCTACGAGGGTGCACCCATTGTTTAAGGGAGGCGAGAGCGGCCGACTCGTTCGTAGCGAGCCGTAGCGCCCTGCGGGTCCAGTGGGTCCCGAAGGGCTCGTAGTATGTGTCCAAAACGGCTTTCTTGATCTCGGTTGCTAACTCGGGGTCGGGGGTCACAAAAGACTTCCCCTTGGGAGCGGTAATCGGGATGTTGGACCTAAGGTGCGCTTCTTCGTCTTCGACTTCCTCCAACGATACTGGAGGGTTCTTGACTCGAGGTGGCAGTTGGTCACTGGGCCGGTCGTCAGGGCCCCTCGGTGGCACTTGGTCACCTTCCGTCGAGTTGGTAGAGGAGGGCTCGCTGCCCCGTGTTCGGCCCTGGCCAAGGGCGCTTGTGCTCGGCGTTGTAACCTCTACTGTGATCCTATACTTATCCTCATTCCTAATGCCGGCAGTACTCTTGGAAACCCTGGGCAGACGCACACGTATCAGCTCGCCAAGGGGGTCAGCATCGTTTGCGGATGAGACCACTACTAAATGTAGGTGGTCCCCTTGGTTCCTGGCCTCAGCTGCTTTTCTGTCGCTGACGGGAGGAACAACCTGAAGGGAAGGCCCACCCGTCGGAGTCGTCGGCCGATTCTCCCTGCCGGGGCGACGACCACCACGTCTGGCGTCCATCTTGTCCTGACCTGAGGCGCTCGCTGGGTGCTCCAGAACTTTCCCCGTTTGGTCAGGCGGGGGTGTCTGAGGTGGACCGGCCCCTAGGGGTTCATTGTCCATCGCAGACTGCGGAGGACGGCGGAAATCCCCTCCTACGCCATTGTCGGATTGCGATTCGTCATTCTTAGTCTCTTCTACTGATAACGCGGCGAAATGGTTGGTATATTGATCATACGGAGTGCCTACATATGTAGTATAAGTCCGACTATTTGTACAGGAGCGCGTACCAGATGAAACTAAGTCCTTGGCCAGTGCCGTCGAATTGCTTATTTCGACGCCGGCTCGTCTTTTGATGACTTCTTCTCCTCCTCCTTGACTTTTTCGACCTTCGTGTCTTTCCCGAGTTCTTCTTTCTCTGCTTCAGCGAGGAGTTGACGGAGGCGCTGGACGTTAGGCTTCTTGCGGGGGGGGAGTTTGACGGGAAGCCACTTGGACTTATCCATGGGGCATTTATGGTTTCAGCTCCACCTGGTATTTCCGCATTTGAAGCATCGCTTGTTGGACCGCAGCTTGTCGATCTCCATCGGCTGTCCGGCACCACCATATGTGGTTCCTGTGGCGTCCTTCTTGTCGCCACTTGAACCGCTTCCTTTCGACTGATTTTGGCTGCCTCGACCTGAACTGCCTTGGTTTGGGGAGGTCTTATTAGCGATCCCCTGAGCGACGTCGTATCTGTAATTCGTGTCGATCCTCAGGACTCTAGCTTTCCACTGCGCGTAGGTTGTGGGGCGCTCGTTGTCCCCATGCATAACCGTTTTGCATACCGTCGGCCTTATCGCCACTTCTACCGCCTCGAACATCTGCTTCTCATCTCCGAATTCTCCGCACTTGTGGGCCAGGCATTCGAACTTGGCGAAGAACTCGACAGCTGACTTGAAGTCCGACTGTTGGATCTTTTCCACTCTGCCTTCCATATGGCTAACTCGGCTACTTCGCGGAACTCGGTGGTAATATCGTTGGAGAACTCCGCCCACGTGGGGAATCTCCAGTGGCCCCACTCATCTCGGTAGCGATAGTACTGGTCCCCCCACCACTCCTTGGCCCTTTCCCGAAGATACCCCTGCGCGAAGGTGATTCGATACGGGTTCTGCCCCTGATCATTCATGGTGAAGTGCAGCGGAAAAACCTGGAAATACATTTCACAATGGTGGAGGAACCGATTAATGTCGGTTGGCTCCCCGGTGAAGTACTCGGGCTGCGTGATTAGCTTGGGTTTTACGTCGCTCCACGGGTTGCCGTCCTTACCCGCCGCGAGTGTCCATGGCGGGATCGGGTCCGGGGGCGATGGGATTGGAGGCGGTACCGGTGGATTCGGCGGCCTCGGGAGAGACCGAAGGCGATGATTCTCACCCGGCAGAGGATAGTTGCCAGGGTATGCGGGTTGATGTGGCGGTCGAGGTGGTGGTTGGGACGGAACCTCGGGTTGCTTCCCTTTGTTCGAGGGTCCAGCGCCCGGGTCGTCCATGTCGTCGTCGTCTGGTCCGGCGCCTGCCCAGAACTGCTCAGTCTCGAGCGGGTTGGGCATTGGCTGCGGTCGACGATAGGGTTCGCAGCCCCTCTGCTGGTTGTCCGGGAACACACGGTTCCATACTACGGTGGCCTTGTGCCACGTTTCCACCTCCAAGATGTTTTTCATCAAATAGACGTCCCCGAGGGACTTTGCGTATAGATAATCCTCACCTGCCTCGGTGAGGAGCCACTGGGAGTCCTTTTCCATGTCCTCCATCATAATTTCATACAATCCATGCCACGGTAAAATGTTAAAGATTGTCAGGACCGGACCCGCGGGGTTGGTCAGGATCGTTCGGACCGCCCCCATCACCTCCCTCTCGAGGGAACTGTTCGGGGGGCGACTCGGCATCCTTTGCCTCCTGCCTCTCTCGGGCGAGTCGGTCGATCTCCTTGTTACGTCTCCATCGTCCGATGTCTGAGTCTTTGTCGCTGATCTCGGCCTGGTAGGAGTTCCAGGCTCTTCTCCTGGCCTCGAGATCGGTTCCGGCCCTTCGACAGGCGCCCGAATATCGGACGGCGGCAGCGCGGATGCGATTCTCGACCTCAGCGTTAGTGGCGTCGGGCTCGAGGGGTAGGTCCCACCAGCCATCGGGTCCAAGGAGCGCGTCTTCTTCAGCTCGCCAGATGCGTGCGTCATGCGCTCTTCTGCGCTCCATTCGGGCCTCGACTTCTGGGGCGAGCCGGGCATCTCGAGGGAGTCCGAGGGACTCGACGTACGTGTGATAGAGGAGGGGCCAAGGACGCTGGGAGGCCGGGACGGGGTCGGCGAAGGCTCTGGATGGAACCAACGGCTCCCAGTTGGAGACTCCGGCGAGTCGCTCGGAAACGGTAATTGTTCCAAGTTCCTCGGAGTTGAAATCTGGGAACTCGCTCCAAAGCTCCCCACTCGTCGGCTCATGCGTGGGGACAGCGGAAGAGACGGGGGAGGTCTCGGGCCTGTCAGCGACCGGGTCGGGCTCACTTCTGGGCGTGACTCTGGCCACAGCAGTCTCTTCCCTCCTGTCGGCGTATACCCAGCTTGTGCTGGGGTGCCAGGCAACTGGCTCTCCCCTATCGGTCAGCCAGGACCTTGGAAGAGACTGTGACTCAGCTGTACTGGTGGTAGCCGTGGAGGCTCCGAGGCCAAGCTCGCCGGAATCGCTGTCGAAGTCATCCTCCTGGGCGACCCTGTATCTTCTACTTTCACTTCTTCAGACCGCATCTGTCCACTGGTTTCCTGACCTGCCGTCGTGACTACTTCCGGGATGGGCCGCATTTTCCTCCGGACTCGGGTAGAGGTCGTCGAGTCTGGTCCTTTTGTTAGCCACTAACTCTATCGACTTAGATCGTACTAGGATCGCTACTCGCACTTCGGTAGACGATACTCTAGCAAGTCAAAGGCGATGAAAGTCGATGGGACACGTAGTCACGAAGGACGGAGTTCGATGTTAGGTAGATTAAACCTTAGCCGAAGCTGGGGTTCAGACCAGCTGAGGCTCTACTTAAATACACGTGAGTATTCTAAAAATATTACTGCGTAGTCAGTCCGTGATGATCGCGCTCTGCGTAATCCGGCTGACTAAAGAAAAGAAAAGAAAAGAAAAGGAAAAGGAAAAGAAAAAGAAAAAGAAAAGAATAACCGTAACATTACCCCCTCCTTAAGACTCATTCGTCCCGAATGAGAATATTTCCCTTCCTTCCACACCAGCGAGTTGAGGGTCTCCCTTCTGCTTTAAAACAGGATTGATTGGGCCTCCGCTACACCGTAAAAAGTCACTTCATGTGTTCGGCCTCCAACCCTCTCTCCCCCTGGACTCAGGTTCCTATAACTCCTGAGCCGCCTTGCGCCGGTTAGGCCTCAACTGTCTGTCGGGATCCGCGATCCCTAAGGGTTCAATGCTCTATGTGAGCGGTGGAAATCCCCTTCTACACCGTAAGTTTTGCTCTAAGACTCTTCCGGTTCGGAAGAGTCGATGGATTCTCCCTCTGAGGAAGAGGATCGTGAATTTGAATAGAAAGACCATTCGTCATCATCGTTATCATCGTTGTCATCATCTTCATCTTTATCCCAATCTTCGATGACCCTTTGGAGATTGTCGACATCCGATTCATCCGTATCGGAGTAGTTAGGGAGCTCGGCGTCTGACGAGAGCGCATCGTCGATTGCATTGAGTTCTTCTGAGTGGGCAGGTGCGGTACACTCAGAGGAGTAGACGGTTATGATGTCGGTGACACATGGGGTGTCAGGGTCATGATATTCGATTGGGAGGTTACGAGGGATTTTGTCGTCGTACCCGAGCGTTTTCCCCTTCTCGTTGACTGTCCATATTATCTTTTGGATCCGGGCCTCATAATCGGTTACGAGTTCTTCCGCGTTGGCCATGTCGGATCGTTTAACCCAGGAGTTCTCCTCCCCGGGATATCCCTTCCACTTGACCAAGTACTCGGTGATCGTTCGTCGGGTTTTTCCGCGACCGACAACCCGGTCTCTTTCCGCCACAATTTCCTCAATCTCATATTCTTCCTCATCGTCAATCAGTTCGGGAGGCGGCCTCTCGGGATGCGGTTGATTCGGGAATTCAGGAGCGCGATACGGGGATAATAATGATTCGTTGAAGCGATTGTGGATGCGCCACTTTTGTGGGAGTTCCAGTTCATAGGTGGACGATCCTTTCTTAGCTACAATGGTGAACGGACCGACTCGTCGGTCTCCTAGTTTTTTCGCGGGACGTGGGAGGTGGAGGTGAGTGGAATCCAACCATACTTTGTCACCTGGTTGGTATTCCACGGCCTTTCCTCTATGTTTGTCGTAGTTCCTTTTCATCAATTCCGCCGCTCGTTCGAGGGATTGTTTCGCCTTTTCTTGCACTTCCTGAATCCCCTGTACCAGTTTGGATGCGGCCGGAACGGCGTCTGGGCGCTGAGCGGTTTTGATAACCTGTCCATCGCGTCCGAAGACCACTTTGTATGGGGAGAAACCGGTAGCTGAGTGCTTCCGGTTGTTGTGAGTAAACGCTGCAAGGGGCAGCCATTCGCTCCAGTCGTCCTGCCTATAGTTGACGAACATCTTGAGGTATTTTTCTATTTCCTGGTTAACTCGCTCCGTTTGTCCGTCCGTCTGAGGGTGATAAGCGGTTGAAGGATTCCCTGCTGCATGAATGAGCGCATAGAATTCCTTCATAAACTTTGATACAAATATGGCGCCTCTGTCGGAAATGATCTTCTCGGGCATTACTCCGTATGGTACATAGACGTAGTCTCGTAGGATCTTGGCAAATCCTAGCGACGACAATTCTTCGGTGCAGGCGATGGGTATAATGGTTTTGGAGAACCTATCGACTAGGACTAGAATTGCGTCGTTCCCTCTGGAGTCGGGGAGTTTGGTGATCATGTCGACCGATATGTGCGTCCATGGTCGATTGGGAATTTCATTCGGATGAAGAGGCGCCCTCTTAGGACGTCGGTCTGCCTTGGTCCTTTGGCAGACTTCACACCCCTTTACGTAGGCTTCCACTTCCGTACGCATTTGCGGCCACCAATAGTCTCGTAGGATTAACTCTCTAGTCTTTTCAATGCCAGGGTGACCGGCAGTTGCATGATCATGCTTGAGGGCTATAATTTCTCCTCGCAGCCGTCTGTCTTTGGGGACGTAAATGCGCCCGTCGTACCACAATAACTCCTGGTCTCGGGAGATCCCCTTTTCATGATTTAGGGAGTCGGAAATTCCTCGATCCCACTTGCGCGGATCGTGGGTAGCTAGTCGAATCTTTTCGTGGATCTCCTCTGCGGTAGGCATGAGGAGGGCTCGGAAGTGGGCGGGTTTTAATACCGTCACGTCCCTATTGTCGTCTTTCCCTTGGTCGTGGTCGGCTCGTCGCGACAGTAGGTCGGCCTTGCGATTCTGAGCTCCTGGTTTATGGTGCAAGGTGAACTGGTATTCAGCCAGCTCTGTGACCCACCTCGCCTGTCTTCGGTTGAGCTTCTGGGGCTTTCGGAAATACTGGAGGTTCGAATGGTCCGTCCAGATTTCAAAGTCCTCCCGGGCGCCCATGAGGTATTGGCGCCACTCTTCCAAGGCGATCATGATAGCTAATAACTCCTTGTCATAGATCTCGTAGTTCCGCTCGGTGATAGATAGTGATTTGGAGAGGAAAGCTACGGGTCGCCATTTTTCCTGTTGCCACTGCGACAGTACGGCTCCGATCGCTCCCTCACTGGAGTCCGCCTCTACCCGGAATTTCCCCTCATCGAGGGGTATGGCCAATACTACATCTTCACGGAACAACTTCTTCAACTTCTCGAACGCCTCCTGTTGGGCCTTTCCCCATTTCCACTCCACTTTTCCCGTCAGGATCGTGAGCGGCTTGACATGTTTGCTATAATCGCGAATAAATCGACGATAGAAGTTGCAAAACCCTAAAAAGGACTGCAACTCCTGTTTTTTGGACGGAATCGGCCATTCCAACAGGCCCGTGATTTTTACGGGATCCATGCGGACCTTCCCTTCGCTGATGAGGACGCCTAGGTACTCAGTTTCTTCAACCTCGAATTCACACTTCTCCGCCTTGAGGAACAATTTGTTGGCTCGTAAAATTCGGAGTACTTCCCGTACGATGCGTCGATGGTCCTCCTTATTTTTTGAAGCGATCAAGATGTCGTCGAGGTAGATCGACACTTCTCCTGCGGTTATCAAGTCTTTGAAGAGGTCGTTCATCATCCATTGAAAGGTCGCAGGAGAGTTGGTGAGTCCGAAAAACATGACTAGAGGTTCGTAAAGACCGCGATTCGTTCTAAAGGCGGCCTTCCACTCGTCACCCTGTTTTATCCTGACGTTATTATACCCCCATCGTACGTCCAACTTGGTGAAGTACTTGGCTTTCTTCAACCGGTCCATGAGTTCCCCGATGAGCGGTAATGGGTATCGGTTCTTAATGGTCATTTCATTAAGCTTCCGATAATCTTGGACGGGACGAAGCTTTCCATCCTTCTTTTTAACGAAAAAGAACGGGGAAGCCATGGGGGATTTTGATGCCTGGATGCGTCCTGTGGCAAGATTCTCATCGAGAAACTTGTCTAGTTCTTCCTGTTCCGCGGGATTGAGGGGGTAGACTTTGCAGTCCAGGTTGGCGTTAGCGTTAGGGATCAGCTCGATGGCATGGTCCCACGGCTTCCTCGGTGGTAGCTCGTCAAAGTTCTCTTTAGCGAACACATCCTCAAACTCCCGGTACTCCTCGGGTACTATCTCTTCAAAGGACTTGGTCGTTTTACGAGCGTTAGCCTGGGCGGCTAATTCGTTGGCCTTAGTCCCCATGGCTCTGACATGAAATGCTTCTTCGAAGTCTATAACCAAAATAGTATCGCCTTCTTCGTACTCTTCCCACCGGGACGAGGGATCAACGTCCGGTAGGGAAAAAGGGATTTTTCGGCATGTACAACGGGCTAGGGTGACCGCCCCAGTGTCCCAGTCGATGAGGGGGTTGTGTCGTTGCAACCAGTCGTGCCCCAAGAATAGGGGGGTGGAGCCTAGATCCACCACGGCTAACTCGATCCGTTCCACGTGATCGCCAATCCGTAATCGTACCTCGGCGTATTCCGTGATGTCGCCTCCCTTGTTTCAGGTGCCATCAGCGTTGTATACCGGAACGGGTCGGGCCGCCTTTTTGAGACTAAGCGCGTGATCTTGAGCCCAGGCCCGGTCTATGGAGCTACCGGTGGCCCCGCTATCCACAAGCGCTTTTACCGAATGTACTTCGCGAGTATCTAGCGTTTCCAACTGCAGTTTGATTGACACATTACGCCCCTTTCGCCCGCGTATGTACATGGGTGGTTTCGTAAGGTCCTCCAGCCACTCCCATCTCTCCCTGGCCTCCGTAGCGGTCTCCGGTTGCTCCTTGAGCGCTTCCCATAGTTCAGCAGTCACTTCCCCCGTGCGGTGGGGGTGTACCCATCGATTAAGAACAGCGAAGGCCGCTGATTCATTCGTTGCGAGTCGCAGCGCCCTTCAGGTCCAATGCGGCCCGAAGGGTTCGTAGTACGTGTCCTGAATTGGCCTCTTCTCCTCGGGTCGCGATGCCGGTTGAGGGGTCGCGGGTGGCGTCCCTTTGGGTTTGGTGATCGGGATGTCGGATCGTAGGTGTGCTTCTTCATCCTCGACTTCTTCTAACGAGACCGATGGGGTCTTCCCTCGAAGTGGCATTTGGTCACCTGGACGAGAAAGGTCCAGAGGCGGCATTTGGGCGCCTTTGGTAGTCGAGGTGGTGGAGGAGGGCTCTCTGCCCTGCGTTCGGCCCTGGCCACGGGCGCTTGTGCGCGGCGTTGTAACCTCCACCGTTGATCCGTACTTACTGCTCTTCCTAGACCCGGCGGTACTTCGGGCTGCCCTTCGCGGACGCACACGTATTGGCTCCCTCGAGAGGTCTGCACTTTTTGCCGTCGGGTGTCCCTTGGCTACTAGGGGCAGGTGGTCTCCCGAGTTCCCGGCCTCAGCTGCTTTTCTGACGCTTCCTGCGAGAACAGACACCCCCACAGGCGGGAACGCAGGCCCCGCAGGCTGGGCTGACGGCCTTTCTCCCACTCCGGGCTGACCTCCCTTCGTCAAGGGTGCAGTCGAGACGCTACCTAGGGGGCTCTGCCCTCGAGGGGCTTTCCCTGTGTGGTGCGCCGGGGGTTCCTGAGCTCGGACGGCCCCTAGGGGTTCTGTTCCAAGCGCAGACCGCGCCGGGAGGCGGTAATCCCCTCCTACGCCGTGGGCGGTATGCGATTCCTTACTTTTAGTTTCTGGTCCTGGTAACGCGGCGAAAATGGTATATTGTTCATAGGGAGTACCTACATAGGTAGTATAAGTCCGACTATTATTACAATGGGGCGCACCAGTAGAAACTAAGTCCTTGGCCGACGTCGTCGAATCGCTTATTTCGACGCCGGCTTGTCTTTTATCGACCTCTCGTCCTTCGACTCCTCCTTGACCTCTTCGATCTTCGTGTCCGGTCCTAATTCCTCTTTCTCGGCTTCAGCAAGCAGTTGACGAAGGCGGGCGGTGTTGGGCTTTTTGCGAGGTGGGAGTTTAACGGGGAGCCACTTCGCTTTGTCCTCGGGACATTTATGCTTCGGGCTCCACCCCGTGTTCCCACACTTGAAGCAGCGCTTATCGGATCGCAGCTTGTCGATTTCCATTGGCTGGCCGATCCCGCCATAGGTGGTTCCTGTGGCGTCCTTCTTATCGCCGCTCGAACCTCCCCCCCTTGACTGATTTTGATTGCCTCGACCCGAACCGCTTGGGTTCGAGGAGGTCTTACCGGCGATACCTTGCGCTACGTCGTACCGATAATTGGCGTCGATCCTAAGGACTCGAGCCTTCCACTGTGCGTAGGTTGTGGGGCGCTCGTTGTCCCCATGCATAACCGTCTTTCGCACCGTCGGCCTTATCGCCGCTTCTACTGCTTCGAACATCTGTTTTTCGTCGCTAAATTCTCCGCACTTATGGGCTAGTCTCTCGAACTTGGCGAAGAATTCGACTGCGGTTTTGAACTCCGATTGTCGGACCTTCTTCCATTCCGATTTCCATATGGCAAGTTCCGCCACCTGCTGGAACTCCGTGGTGATGTCAGAGGAAAACTCCGCCCAGGTGGGGAATCTCCAATGGCCCTGAGCGTCCCGGTAGCAATGGTACTGATCACCCCACCATTCCTTGGCCTTTTCCCGTAAGTAACCCCTGCGCGAACGTGATTCGGTAGGGGTTTTGGCCTTGGTCGTTCATGGTGAAGTGAAGCGGGAACACCTGGAAATACATCTCGCAGTGGTGGAGGAAGCGGTTAATTGTCGGTGGGATTCCCCCGTAAAGTACTCTGGCTGCGTGATTAATTTAGGCTTGACGTCACCCCACGGGTTATTATCCTTCCCCACTATGGCCAAAGCCCACGGCGGGATAGGATCCGGGGGTGAAGGCATTGGGGGCGGCATGGGAGGATTCGGTGGTCGCGGTACACGATCGTAATCGATAATTTTCCCCCGGGCGGTGGATAGCCCCCGGGTACCTTTGTGGTTGTGGCGGTTGAAGCGGTGGTTGGGTCGAACGGTGGACTGTTTTCCCTTGTCCGAGGGCCCCGCACCGGGGTCATCCATGTCGTCGTCGTCGGGCCCCGCACCCGCCCAGAAACTCTTCAGTTTCGAGCGGATTGGGCATTGGTGCGGGCGACGATACAGGCTCGCACCCGCGTTGAGGCGCCCCGGGGTTTCATGTTCCACACGATGGCCGCCCGGTGCCAGGTTTCTACTTCGAGTATATTTTTCATGAGGTATACGTCCCCCATGGTCTTTTGCGGTTTGATAATCGACCCCCCCCGTCAGTGAATAACCACTGGGGGTCCTTCTCCATATGCTCCATGATGATTCATATACCCGTGCCACGGGAGAATATTAAGATGTCAGGTCGCGGGGTTGGACCCCGTAACATGACCTGAGTCACTGCCGCCATCACCGTCGGTTCGAGGGCCTGGTTGGGAGGACGACTCGGCATCCTTTGCCTCTGCCTCTCTCGGGTGAGTCGGTCAATCTCCTTGTTTCGCCTCCACCTTCCGATGTCGGAGTCCTCATTGGAGATCTCCTCCTGATAGACTCTCCATGCTCGGGCTCTAGCTTCGAGGTCGGCCCCTGCTCTCCGGGCATATCCTGTATAACGGACGGCAGCGGCTCGGATTCGGTTGTCCACCTCGTCGGGGGTGGCGTCGGGCTCAAGGGAAGATCCCAGAAGCCATTGGGCCCATAGAGGGCGTCCTCTTCGGCACGTCGGATGCGTGCATCATGCGCTCGGCCTCGGTCCATTCTGGCCTGGACCTCTGGGGACTCCCGGGCAGCTCGAGAGAGTCCGAGGGACTCGACGTACGTGTGGTAAAGGAGGGCCACGGACGCTGGGACGCAGGGACGGGGCTGGCGAAGGCTCTTGACGCGACGGACGGTTTCCCAGTTGGAGACTCCGGCGAGTCGCTCGGAAGTGGTAACGCTTCCAAGTTCCTCGGGGTTGTAATCTGGGAACTCGCCCCAAAGCTCCCCATCCGTCGGCTCGTGCGAGGGGACGGGGGAAGGGAGTACTGGGGCCTCGGACCCTTCAGAGACCGGGTCGGGCTCTCCTCTGGTCGCGACTCCGGCCACAGGAGTCTCTTCCCGTCGTCGGCGTAGACCCAACTGGTGTCAGGGTACCAGGCGATGGGGGTCCCCTATCGGTTGGCCAGGCCCTTGGAACAGGCTTGGCTGAGTTGTACCGGTGGTAGCCGCGGAGCTC
>NW_026848571.1:0-37903 GCF_030435595.1 Desarmillaria tabescens | reverse complement strand
CGTTTTAGATCAACTGAAGAAGATCGAGTCACTTGGAGGAGAGGGCCTCATGCTTCGCAAGCCTGGATCGTACGCTTGTCTATCCTTTTCTATAGTTCATAGCCCACGGTATCCTTGTTTAGGCAGTATGAAGGCTGTCGTTCTTCTACTCTTCTCAAGATCAAGGTATGACTATGTCTTCCGCATTTCTACCTAGATGTATTTTTATTGAATTGATCATGCTGCAGACTTTTTACGATGCTGAAGCTGTTGTCACTGGTTATACTCCTGGCAAGGATCGTAACGCAGGCGTGACCGGGGCCCTCAAATGCAAGATGGCCTCCGGCAAAGCATTCAGCGTGGGTTCAGGACTGAGTGATCAGCTGCGCAGGAAACCTCCTAAGATTGGCGCTATCATAACATATCGTTTCCAAGAGCTCACTAGAGACAACGTGCCAAGGTCAGTAGTTGCTGCCGTTGTACTCCATGACCCTTTCATGTACCATTTCTAGGTTCCCAACGTACACTGGAATAGCTATCGACAAAGATGAACCGAAGGACGCTGAGATACCTGATCATCGCAAGGCAGGAGCCAAGCCCAACGAAGACGAGTGAATTATCATCAGTATTATTATATCCCTCGTGACCGATACCCAATACCCTAAACATTCACACCTCTTTGGACACCTACTTACAGCTCGGATAAACTTATGAATGACTTATATTTGTAGTGACATTTCCAGTCTTATTTAGAAGTTCCCGTTCCAGTCCTGCTTTCAAACAGAGCCGCCTCAATCATGATAGCTGCCTTGACCAACTTGGCGTCTTCCGCACTTAAAGCCTCCATCTTCTTCCCCCAGAACGCTGGCTCTGGGAAGGTTGGATTATCGACAGCGCACCTCGTACCGTTTGCTGGTCCAATGCCTTCAGACATGTACCGACGTTGAAGTTTCATTGTACAAAGCGAGACCATAGATGTAGATGTGTGCTAGAGTCACAGTGAATGATTAGGTAGGGAAACCGGACAGCAAACATGTCTTACTCCGGGTCCCTCTTGAATAATGAGAACAGACGAATCAGGCATCAGAGAGTTAATCAATAATCCGCTCGAAATGGGCGTCACACTAAGAAAAAAATGTGAACGGAACATCCGATAAATGGGAGAAAGCTTACGGATCAGCCTGACGAAAGGTGTAAGTTAATTGTCACCCAGCAAAATGTAGACTACGCACCGTATTGCTGATAATAAGCATTGGTATATCTAGTGTTGCGTTCCAAGGCCCGGTAAACCTCTCCGGTCCCTTAGCAGGCCAATACTGGCATCCGCCGTCGGGTTCACCCATACCTACACTCATACCAAAATGAGGTGACATTTCACGTAAAGTCTTAAGCCCTTCGTCCGCCAAATGTTCAGCAGAGGGTGGATCCTTCATCGGCAAGGACGGCGGTGAATCAAGGCAGGTAACGGCCAAGCGAGCCACGTCATTTTCATGGGATATCCCTGACGGAGGGATAATCCAATTGTACAACTGGGTGCCATTTCCTGACATGGCTTCAGCAAAGGCTTTGGCACTGGCAGGCCACATTCCTGGTCTCTCAAGGTGTATGAGAAGAAGACCTACGAAGTTAATCAATAACTTTGCATTTTCATGGTAAGGTAGAAGTGCTTACTTCGTGCGGCACCAGATGTTAGATACCCAGGTCGTGAGGATCTTGAAGTAGCAAGCGGTTTTAGAGCCAAACGGTCAAAGAATTGCTCTAATCTCTGTTCAATATTTTCCCAAGGTTCGTCTTGATATATGGCGAGTGGGCACAAAGATGGCCCAGCCTAGGTGCCAGTATAAGATGGTATGTTCCCGGAAACGGTTCACGTACCCGAGAACAATCCTCCAGATACATACGATACGCTTTTTCAGCCGAAGACAGCCAGTTGAATGGCCACTTGTGCGATGGTACACCTTAAGTTAGTGCGAGAATCAGCGGCATGACCTCTTGGAGTCAGGATGGAGCGCTAACTGGACCAAGCAATGGGGTCTGCGATTCCGTCAATCACGGAATAGCCAATTCGATGAGGAAGCCTAATCACGGTTTCAATGAAAAGCTATCGATGAGCAATGAAACTACACACATGTTCACAAGGTAAGCGCCAAGTATTGAGCCATACGATCCACCCCAGTAATTGCTGAGAGGGTGAGCCACAGATTGTGAGAGCACGAAAACGAGATTACTGACATCTTTGATCCCTCGCCGTCAAATATTTTACTCATGAAGTCCATATCCCTCACAACAGTAGCCGTACCCATATATGCTAATTCATATCCCATCCGTTCTCCGCAGGATTCTGCCTGGCTCTTCTTCAGAGCCAGAAATTGCTTATGCTGCTCAATAAGCTGATCGCGCAACATTGGAGAAGAGAGGTTTGAAATGGATGAAACCGTGATTCCTTGCTCGATGACAGTGTTGGCTACAAAAAGTTGGGCTTCAAGAACCGATGAGAAACATTTTGTTGCAGGACTATTTGCGTCGAGTCAGGCTTAAACAACTGTTGTGCACAGTCAAAAAGAGACAAACGTTGACCGTCCTATTCCGCGCGGATCAAAGCCAATTAAATCCCACTGGTCGCCTAACAGCTCGGTGATATATTCTCCTGCTCGAAGTAGAAGATTCATTCCCGATCCACCTGGACCCCCTTGACGTACACCGTGAGTAACATGAGTAATACAAGGGTAGACTGGGAAAAGACGAACCCGGATTCAAAAAAACCGATCCTTTCTTGCGCCGTGTCGCCTTCTGGCGCGCGAAAGCTATTGTAGATGTACCGGCACTTGGGTTGAAGTAGTCCTTCGGTACACTGTTTATTATCGTAATGGGAAAAATCTATAGAAGAAAAGGGGATTCTTACACCACAGAACCGCAGTCAAGGCCAGTGTATTTACCTGGACAAGGTTCCCAGATAATCTCTCCAGGTTCCCTAGAATCTTGTTTAGAAGATTGGGAAACACAAAGGTACGAAACATATTGAGGTCCACCGAGACGATAGACACCGAAAAGGACCAGAATGAAGCCAGCGAGCAGGTATTTCATTCGGTTCCATCGAACAGGCCGAGCAAGTGGCACCGAGTCTTCGGGTTTGAACATCACTGATTCTAAGAACTTTCACCGGCTCAATAAATGGATACAAAGGAGGGCGCAGTATTGTTCAGGGAGAATCACTAAGCCTTGGGAACGCGCATGTGCCAGTTCACTCGATCACCGGACCGAAAACGAGTTTCGGACCGAGTCGGTAATCAAGGTCCTATTTCCAGAAACTTGGCAACTGGGATGGACGCACGGAAAGGCCTTCTCTTTCCTTTGCGCAGATGAAGTGAGACGAATGTCAGGCCGATGTGATTACCACGCACATCTCTTAGAAAGTAGAATATAGCCTACAAACAATGCACTCCGGTTGCTGAAGTCAGCTAAGGTTAGTTCTAATGCTTTGTTATTAACGAACTATGTTCATATGCGTTAGAGTATATCTAATTTGCAAAACCTCTACATCCTGCCGCTCAATGCGAGGGTATACTGAATCTCAGTCCTTGCTCGCAAACCTTGATGTCGCCCTCAATCTTGCTCCAATGCTCAAAAATATGAACCTGCCTCAAGTATGAGATTACCGTCGAAGACCGAAAAAAGAGAACTCACGGTAAGGGTACACACAATGTCATGATGCCAGCTAGTAGCGCCGTGGCTCCCACCATGCCTAGTTTGTGGTACATTGCCCCTGCAAATAGCGGGAATGCAGCCGCAAAGGTCGACCGCATTGCACTATTGCTCGCCATTGCACTTGCTGCGATAGGTCTATATGCCGTCACTAGATATGTGAAAACGGCGGTGAAGACGAAGTAAATTCCAGCTCCAAATGGTATGGATGCGATGATGGGGACAATCCAGTGCACCGACGAATATGTAGTGAAGGCAAGCCAGTACAGCCCGACGGGAACGAGGATACCGCCCACTTGGCCCATATACAGCCTAGCTTCTGGAGGGGCCTTTCCGTTGTTCTTTTCTGCAGCACGGGCGACGATTCTGATAGACAGGATAAAACTATCAGTTATGCATTTTGCGAGAAAGTGAGTTGATATACCGGTTCCAATACGGCTGCGTAAACATGGCACAGATCATGCCCAAGCCAATTCCGAGGTATGTCAGTCCCGTCTGTTGCATGCTGAAACCGTGGTGCTCTTCAAAGATAATGGGGAAGGCTTGGAACGTGAGGTAGAGGATTCCGAGGATAAGGGCGGTCCTGCGAATATATCAGCATGAAGGACTACTCGTCCACTTTAAGGCGCACCATGTGTTAAGAAGGAGGGCCATCCGGTCGTACCATATCAATTCTGTAGGCCATCGTTAGATCGAGCGGAAGAAAGTTGCAAAGGCCGTACGGAAGGGGGTATAACAACTCAGAATGATGGCTTGTGTGAGATTTGTGTTCCGTCTGTCTAGCGGCGCCCACAGTTTCGGATTTCCTGTAGATTTTCGTAGTCTTATGCCCAATTCAATGAGCATGCCAACTAAGGAAAGGAGCCCCACGCACCGTGCAGCCTTTTTCTTGAGGATGACCGGCACATATGTTTCGGGTACAAACTATTGAGCGGTCAGGTAGAACAAACAATAACTTCGGAGACTACGCACCAAGAACAGCGCAACAAGTTGGGCGAAAATCCAAATTAGCAGAACACGGAAGGTCCATCGCCAGTGAGTGTTCTTTACGAAACGTCAGCTTCGGACGATAGAAGCCAGAAGGAACGGACCTGATTGATAAACCCGCTAATCAGAGGCCCAAGTACCGGACCAATGAATGGAGATATCGTATAGAATGCCATTGGACTAATGCCTAGTTAGTCGGAGAGAAAACGGCCGCTGTTAGGAAGAACTCACTTCGCAACAGTAGCATTATCAAACATATCACTCACGCTACCCCCAGCCACGCTCAGAAAGGCCGACCCGCAGAAACCCAGTAACGAAACGGAATATTAAATAGACCTCTGCGTTGCATTATACATTTAGATTCGGTAAGCTTGTGAATAGAAAGAGCACGTACCAATATTCGGTGCGAACGCTATTGGCCACGAAAAGCACGAAGAAAAGCGCATAAGAGACGCGGTAAACAATCGAGCGGCCGTAGACCTCCGACAAGGGTCCCACAAGTAGAGGACCTAGACCAAGCCCTTCGACGAATAGACTGATTGAAAGTATGGTGACAGTGTGCGAAACATGAAAATCCTTGGCAACTCCCTGCTCTGCGAAGGACGCAACAGACGACGCGCACGTAACGCAGAGAGAAGCACAACTGATGATAACGATAATGACCCATTTCCTGAATGTCGACATGCACTGTGGATCGTCTGTCACATCGAGGACCACCTCGAACTCGTGGTCCGGGGCCTCTAACTGTTTTTCGGTGATAGCAGGGACGGAAGATTTCTCGTTCTCGACAGTTAGCGAAGAAGTCGAGCGTCCTGGCATCGTAGCACTGCGTGGAGAAGGGAGACTGTACAAAGGGAGGAGAGACAGGACGCCTTAAGTATGACTCAAAGAAGAGGAGGACATCTTGTCGACGTAAACTTCTCGGTCAGCATACGGGTAATAGTTGGGGAGTTACCACGAGACCGGGGATTGGAAATTCCTACTACCCCCGCGATGCGGACCGCCAGCTCCCGTAGGGATGTGGTTTCTAGGACACGATGATACCTCATGTTGCGCATAGTCGACTAGAAGGACAAGAAAGGTGCTGTACTTCCAAATATCAACGCATGTAGCTTCTGCTCTGCCACTGTTGTCAATCCTCCACTTTCCGCGAAACTAGAAATACGTGCCTTGCCGCTGTAGGGCTCGCTCTCAGTTGCAATGCCAGATGTATAAATGAATCATTAGCCAACAGAAAATGAAACAGTTTTTAAGCAAGTCCTGCTTGGACCTTTTATTGATAAGCCGATTCATTCCGTGATCGAAGTTACTCTGCGTTTCGGCAGGTCCGTTTTGCCGGAATAGGCCTCAAAACCCAATGTCCGTTCTTCCCAGACAAGAGAAATTTAACGACCGTCTCGTAATGTAGTAAAATTTTCTGACGCTCAGAAGAAAAGGCACTTGAGGTGCTTGCTTGGAGAAAGATCATTATAGTATTTAAACTTGCAATTGAGACTCACATCAACGATCATCTACGTTATGTAAATACCTGGCCCTCAATATTCAAGAATGACCGACAATGGGCAAAGGCTGATATGGTTCTTCCAAAAACTTCTTATCCTCTTCAGTAAGTATGATGTGTATCGCGCCTAGTTGAACGGCAACTTAGTAAAGACGTCAATTCTCGGTAACTAACAACGTACCAATCAGTTGCGTCAGATTCTCCACAGATGTTGTACCCACGATGGGCGCTGTCACGCCTGAGCCAGTATGCCTCAGGTCAGTTTGTGTAATCCCCACTATAACGACGTTCTCACCTTCTTTGCTGAGTAACCAAGCAATTGAAAGCTGCGCCATCGAAATACCTTTCTTTTTGGCAAGGATGTCAACCCTAGAAAGAAGTTACCGACAGTTAGAACTGATAGAGCCTGTCAGCTATTAAAATTACGTGCCTGTCGACAATTGCATCAGTCGACTCAGACCCGGCGTATCTGCTCAGGACTCTATAATCTCATCAGCGTCAGCGGAGATGTACAGTGGATGTGACTCACTTGTCCACCTCTCCACGCCGAGTAGCTTTCTGTTCAGACATCGGCCTCGTCAGTTTCCCCCTCGCAAGAGGTGACCAAGGCATCGAGCCTACGCCAAACATCTTTGGTAGTCGTTAGCAGCATACTCATCGGTAGACGGGAGCGTACCTTGAGTGTGGGAAACATCTCTCTCTCTTCCTCCCGATAAACGAGGTTGTAGTGATTTTGCATGGAGATAAATGGTGTGAGGTTATTTTGAATAGCATAGTCTGGTCATCGCATTGAGTTTCGCACATCCAAGATAGACATCGCGACCTCACTTTGCATCGCATGAACTAGATTTCGCTTTAGATATCGAATTAAGACGGTTGATGTAACTTACACTGGTATGCATGGCATGAAGACATCCCGATGTAGCGAACATAACCAGCCTTGACAACATCATGGAGAGCTTGCATCTACAGTCTTGTCAGCTTGGTTTCAAGGAAGACGCAGGGGTGCCAACCGTCTCGGCGATTGGGGTCTGGTAATCGAATCGATGGCCTATAATTTCTTTAATCAGCCTTTCTACCTTCCTAGGCTAGTAGCATACATTGCAGCACATCAATGTAGTCGAGCTGAAGACGTTCCAAGCTTCCCTTTATAGCGTCAAAAATGTGCTGAGCCAAAGATTCATTAGAAGGTCGCATCTCACACTTTGATTATCTCACCTTGCGACTCAGGCCGTGACGATTGACGTATCCCTCGGAATCAGCTTTAGGATCACCGAAGAGGCTGACATTTGGAGTATCTCCAACGACGCCGTATACCTGTAAAGTAAATGAAATTGGTCCCGTGCTCGGAGATGAGGGAGGGGAGTGCTCCACCTTTGTTAACACGACAATTTTCTCTCGGGGAATGTTGTGGGTCCTGATTGCTTCGCCCAGAATAACCTCAGAGAGACCATTGGAATATGTCTAGAGAGTGTGATAAGTTGACTGAACGGAGGGGAGTAAAATTCTGCTCACATCTGCCGTGTCGAACGTGTTGATGCCTGCATCGTAGCTGTGATAAAGGAAAGCTAAGAACCAGAAGACCAGAGAGAGCGTACAGGCACACGTACGCAGCCTTGATGTGCTCGATCCCTTGCTCCTTCGTCAGGACCCACGGCTGCCATTCTGCGCTCCCATAAGACATACAACCCAGGATGATCTTAGACACTTTTAAGCCTGAGTTGCCCAGACGAACTATCATTGGGCATCAACGTGAAGATCCTGGTTCATTTATTCAATTTTGGGGAATGGAGCTCACCATACTGCATGGTAGTAGACATGCTGGTAGAAGGGGGAGAAAGCGGAACGGGCCGATAGGCTGCTGAGAATCAGCTTATGTATGAGGAGCATTCACAGACAACGTGACGAGGATACCATCAGATGCTAATCAAAGATGTGGGTCATGGTATCTTTAGTCCGAGATACAGACAGTGGCGCCAAGCGGCTCCTGTCGCAGCAATGATGCTTAAGGAAGACCACAATGATTGCATGCCGGCAGCGTAGGGTTGACAGGGCATTCGAAAATTTAAAGTCGTCCAATACACCGCTGGACGCCACGTGCGTGGCTATATCAATTTCAACTTACGCGCGCGCGCAGCTGCCTTTATCGTTAGATCTGGTGCAAAGCTTGAATCTTTCCTCATTCGAAGTGTGTACTGGCACAAAAGGAAGTGCACGATAAGTGATCAACGCTGTCACAAATATAGCTATGTAAGAATTTAGCCTCATTCATAATTCAGAAAACGAGATGCACCAACGTATTGTATCAACAGACGAGACTCGATTAAAGAGCCAACTTGAAGACGGTAAAGCTGATGACTGTCATGGTGAACACTTTGACATAGATGCAGATTTCAGCCGTTACGAGCTAAGATACCTGCTCCCAGTAAATCGTTGGTGCGAGGAAAGCTATATGCGCAGGGACACCGTGTCCCTGGTGAGATCGTTGAAGATAATTCTGTAGGCGACAGGGCTTGAACGTCAGGTAAGAGGTTACGAAAAACTTCAGTACAGATCCTTTTTTTCCAAGTAGGTATACGTATGGTGAATACAAGTCGGAGATCTTTGGAGACTGTCGCATAACTTGTCATGAAAAGTTCAGAGAAAGAAAATTATTGTCACAGTCGCGACGTGATGATCTCGTGATTGTGGTGATGTGATCCGCGTGACCGTGACATGGACAACGTTCTCTAATTGACACCGACCGCACCCCGAATGGATGTCATCGAAATATCCTCCTCTCCAGAGCCCCCAGACTTTCTTGTATTGAAGCGCAGAGAGAGAAGACCTGTGAGAGGCAGAGGAAGGGGCAGGGCGAGGACTCCTCCCGTGGATATCATCGACATCACTGATTCTGACTCGGATTTCTGGGCAGTTCAGGAGGTTTCTTTGGCAGCAAGTAGTACAGCAGGACCTTCTACGGGCACTAGTGCTGTTGATCTTACAGATGATGAAGACCCATTTCTTGTGAGAGATGGCGTCTCTGCCACTGCTCCTGCCGCCGACCCTCTCGCTCAAGTACTCGAAATTGTCCCCGACGTCGAACCGAATTATGCTCAGGAATTGATCGCAAAGAACCTGCCTACTTTTGGAGACAAAGTTGTCGAGACAGTTCTGCATTCCTTGTTCGAGGATACTAGCTACCCGAAGGCGGAGAAGAAGCGCAAGGCGGCCAGTGGCAGTGGCTCTAGTGGCAGCGTAGCGAAGAAAGCACGGGGGAGTGCCGAAGTGGACTACGCCAGCACCGATAGACCCTTCACTGGAGGGCCTAACTACGCCGAACTTGCTATCGTGTGTCCCCTCCAATTTCCAAGACATTTCCTTTCTTATATGTGCGTGTACAGGATCAGCTGACACTGGATTTCCCTAACATACCTAAACCTTTTCTCCGGAAGCTCCTTAATGTGAAAGGAGGCTTTTACGCACCAACGTATCTTCACATCGTTCGCGAACAGAAGCGCGGAGCAAAACTGGATTATATCCCCAAGAAGATGCTGACCCGCCCTGCGAAAGGCAAAGGGCGTGCTATAGTGGACCCAGAATTTGAGCTTGAGAAGGCGTGGTTGAGTCGGCGAGATGAGAAGGAGAAGACCGCCGCTATCGAGGAAGAGGTTCCGGAGGGCGAAGGTATCGAGTGTGGCTGCTGTTTCTCAGAATACCCTTTCGTATGCATTTGTTCTTTTATCGATGCTTTCTCTGACTTTCTTCTTCTTCAGAATAAGATGGTACAGTGTCCAGACGCGCATCTCTTTTGCTCAGACTGCGTTACTGCGTATGCCTCCACTCAGCTTGGAGCGCACGATGTCAATATTTTATGTATGGACCAGTCTGGTTGCAAACACCCCTTTCCAGAGAGCGAGCTGCGAAGACTTTTGTCTCCCAAACTCATGGAGTTGTACGAGCGAGTCAAACAGCGCAAAGAAATCGAAGCAGCTGGTCTAGATGGACTGGAGGAATGTCCGTTTTGTGAATATAAATGCGTCATCGAAAACCCAGACGAGAAGTTATTCCGCTGTGGGAACGAAGACACTTGTGGCGCCATCACTTGCAGGTCGTGCAAGAAAGCAGTACGTATATTTTTTCTTTCTGTCCAATTCGACTGCTGAATTTCAGGATAGGACCATCTCCCGAAGAGTTGCAAAGGCACGCCCTTGTACCCTTCTAGTGGCTTCAAATAACTGATTCTATGCT
The DNA here is from genome assembly GCF_030435595.1 of Desarmillaria tabescens. Lineage (NCBI taxonomy): Eukaryota > Fungi > Basidiomycota > Agaricomycetes > Agaricales > Physalacriaceae > Desarmillaria > Desarmillaria tabescens. Next base: position 27,504 of record NW_026848571.1, on the reverse strand, counting down.
CTAGAGATGGAAGAGGATCGGCATTTGGATGGTCGACATGCGATCGAGGAAGCAATGAGTGAGTACTCTAATTAGATGCATCTTCGACTATAGCTCCTTTTAAACGTAGCCAAGGCGCTCATGAGAAACTGTCCAAAGTGTCAGAAAGGTACGTTACCACGTCTTCTTTTTCCTTTGTAGCATCTGATTTGCGCTTCAGCGTTCATCAAAGAGGCTGGGGTGAGCATTTCGTCTTTATCTACAAAGATGGTTGGCCGACCTTCAACCAGTGCAACAAGATGGCGTGCCCAAATTGCCATACCCTCTCGTGCTACGTCTGCCGACAGATTATCACCGGGTATGATCATTTCAATGTGAGATGGACAACTCGACGCTCTGTTCCGTTCTCATGCAGATACTCCCTTTTAGCAACAGGCGCCTGGCGCACCAACAACTTCAAAGTCAAAGAAATGTCTCTTGTGGGACTCGGTTGAGACACGGCATTCTGATGAGGTCGGTTCTTTATTGCGCTTTCGCTACAATCTGTGCAAACTTTCCATAGGTCAAAGCAGCTGCGGAACGTGCTCTGGCTGAGTACCGCCGTGATCATCCTGATATCGACGAGGCCGACATCAAAGTCGATTTGCCTAAGCCGCCTCCCCCTCAGCCAGTGCGCGACCCATACCATGATGCATATCATCAACAACTTCACATGGCAATGCCCCCCGGTGTCAATATCAATGGTTATGGATGGAACGTGAACTTTCACCTCGACCCGTTTGCTGCACCACCCCCGCTGCCGCAGGTACTACCAATGCCAGCACGGAGAAGGGCAGCGAGGAGGAGATGAGTGGATTCGGAGTTAGACCCAGATTCTCTTGTTATCTTGATATGTACGCGCACAGTCTATGCCGTCATCTTCAATGTCAACCATACATCCTTTTTGCTCAAGGAAGTCTGCGTAGTGTCATTGTTTTCCAACAGGTTAGCTTCCTTACGACGCGTCCCTTCAGGGATCCCTCACACTAGGGCAGAATGATATTGAATTAGTCCCTGAAGTGCCGGTATAAGGATGCCTTAATGAAGAATTTTACCCCTCCTACGCTAACAGCTTAACCATATTATTCGTGGTTTTCGATAGATAATCATTCAATCCCTTTCAAGCCTTCTTCGGTAGCTGGGCAGCCTGGACTATGCACCTAGAATATCCATGAGAATAGCTTACAATTGGGCGACCCAGGAAGAACTGACTTTTGGACCGTCCACTGAAACCTAGACCAAGAAGGAAGGACAGCCTCGTGCTGGCGCCCAGATAAACAAATCCGATGCTTCCCCAAAGCATCGCGTTCCACTCCCAAACCTTCCAAAATGCATCTAGTCCCAAAGGCGCCATCGTTGCTAAATGGCCCAAGTCTGCAATGAGCAAACAGAAGAGAAGACTACGCCATGTCTTCAGAGAAGATGTGGAGGATAATACAAGGTGCTCGTTCAGGGCGAATAAAAGGTATAAGTTGGCCAGTTGGTATAGGGCAACGTCGGTTTGAGTGGTGCCGACCACGTCGGGTTTTACTGTGGAGAGGCTGAGTTCACCCAAATAGAAGGTGGGATTTAGAGCGGCAATGAACCCTGCAATAGCAGAGATAGGTTCGATGTATAGGAAAAATAGTCGGTACGACAAGGGAATGGTTGTAGTCATGGTCACGCCGATTCGGGATCTTCCGAAACCCTCATATGACGTATGGGGGGCAAAGAGCATTAAATACTCGTTTCTCACACCCATGTCATGAGTCCCAAATAGAAACTCTCCCACAGACCAACAGTCATGCTATTAGCACGCAGGTCCACAGTCCAATTCTGCACCCAGTTCTCCCGTCTTGCGGCCATCCACACTACTCGCATAGCTCGGGAGAAGGGCCACAATCCAGATTCATACGCCAAAGACGTTGACTTTACACCTCCGTCTGATTCGAAAATTTACCGGATCGATCCAGACTCACATAGTGCGCAGAAGCCGTATGAGCCGCCGTCGAGTCAGTGGAGTGAAGTTGGTGCGAAGAGCGCAATTGAAGTGGGGTACCAGACCATGAGCAAGAAGGAACCGTACAAGCAGCCTGGACCTAAGGAAAGATATGGTGCTGTGCCGGAGTTGAAGGAGGGCGAGGGCCTTGCGAGTGGTCCGGGGGCGGAAAAGAAGGACAAGTAGCTGGAGGTGGGACGAAGATGAGAATGGAAGAGCTGGCTCATTTGTGAGTTTATTCTTTAACGGCTTCTTCCACTTAGTGTTGACTTCAAGAAAACAGAAGCTTGTTAAATTGAGAATGTACTGTTACTTTGTGTCATTGGTGTTTGCGACCATTATGTGTTGAATTATTTACGTGCCAGTTCAACTGCACTTACTGTTTCGGTTGTGTCAGAATAAAAGCCCGAATTTGTTATGTTTGCCGACAGGGTGATGTTTTTGCAGCCGAGGGCGCTGGCGCTCGGCGTATTAGACGGGAGAGATTTTACATAAATTCAGTAACAACAACCTTGCGATCCAATATGCTCAAAGCAATATTTGAAGTTGGCAGACTAAGAAATGCGAACAAAAATACAGTCTGCATGTATATGGGTGGGAACTCGGGCAGCCAACAAGTAGTCATGCATCAACAATAGATGTCGAGTGCCAATAATAGGCCACGTGGTTCCTGACATCACCACGCGTTTTTGGACTTGGCCGCCCTGCGCGCTGCGTTCGTTTGTCTTGATTACATATTTCCATGTGCAATCTTTTTCCTCTTACCACGACGTCCATCCCCCGACAGCCATGGTTCCCCATCCCTGGCACTGCCTGACCTATTCCTTACTTATCTTGCCGCCTCTGTTGCTCACGACATACCTTTTCGCCGCATTTCCCAGCCCTCCAAGCTCAGTATACCTCTATCCGTCACTTTCCGGTCTACCACACGAATGCCGGTCCTGGAAAATCTACTCAGAAGACTACTATTCAGGAGGAGCATATGTTGACTTTCCGTATGGTAGAGTCAGTCCATTTTACCTACCCGTATACGAACCAGGTCGTACGACCTCGTCCGATAGCTCTTCATCTCTTCCATGTTGACTATTTCTGACCTTTGCAGGTTCGATACTGGCTATTAGGTCCCGAGACTGGACGAAAGGTTCGTCGATCCCTCAAGTACCATGACAGGCCGATCGCCTGACACGGAACAATTTCATCCGTAGATTGTCCTCATACATGGTCTCTCCGTTCCCTCACTCATCTGGAAAGACATAGCGCCACAGTTGGCCGCCCGTGGATATCGCGTTTTGATGTATGGTACGTATCGTTCCGTCGCCCAATGCATCTCGACCCACAATTTCCTACAGATCTTTATGGCCGTGGATACACCGATGCACCCCAAACCACATACAATACACAGTTGTATACCACCCAGCTTGCACTTCCTAATGCAACACGTCAAATGGGATAAAGCAATAGTGGTTGGTGTCTCAATGGTTCGTTATCTTCTATTCCCCTGTCTCCGCTCTAATCATTTAAAATTTAGGGAGGCGGCATTGCCGGCGCATTTACAGCTCATTTCCCTCACCTTGTCGACGGAAAAGTGATTCTCATTGCATCAACCGGGACTATTGAGGTATCGTACGATTCTCCGATACATCGTGGCGTTCATCACTAAAACCAGAAATAGTCCAGTGACCTTCCCAGAACGCTTAAGTTCATGTCCTCCCCAGTGATCCAGAGTGTTACTTCAAGTAAACCGGTACGAGTTGAGTATAGATTCGTGACCCTGAATTTCTCACGAACGTGTACTAATTATTAAATCGCGACAGAAATATCTTCAGAACTTGATCCTGACAGATTCTCCGTCACCTGCTGAGTCCGACCCACTGCAAGAGGTACGTGATTAGAATGGGGTCTGGATGGTGCACTTATGAATGAGGAATTATGCAGATCGTTCGGATACAATCTGCACATCTGCCGGGATACAATGCCGCTATTTCTTCATCTCTGCGGGACGGTCCCATTCGGGGGTTAACGCATGCTTTCAAGTCAGATGCCTTCAGCGGCCGGGATGTCCTCCTGATACATGTATGTGCTATTTACGTTCATGATTTCACGTACTCACGTCTAATCAGGGCACACGCGACCGAACTGTCCCATACAAATATGCTTCCGAAATACAAGCCCTCCTTCCCTCCAGGGTGCAAAGTCAAAGCTGATCACAGTTTCAGACGGGGGCCACGACTTGACGATAAGTCATCCGGACCTAGTGCTAGCTGAGATGGACAAATTTTTGCTTTGAGTATTTCCTGTTTTCGAGTATCTCGTTTTCTTCACGTTATGGGTTTTGGATCGTTTTCTTACTTTTCCCCTCTTCTCATGCTTCCCTACACTACTAAGCAATTCAAAATCAATCATTGGATTTTTTGTACTGCCCTACATATCCTACACATTGGTATCCACTACGCTAGATTACCTAACCATAACATCACTACCTGCCCCTTGCATTTGCTTCGATACTCACATACCCGATACCTTGTAGCAGTACTCTCTTCTGAAGCCCGTATTCTAGACATACGCTCTCCACGTGCATCTATCTACTTGGCAGTGAGCACTTGGTGGGGACACGAGACGAAGTTATAACCGTTTAGGTTCTTTCACCTGGCCATCTCGGAGCTCCTTTCAAATCCACGCAGGTTTATGACGAACTTCGATGCTTCTCTTATAAACCCACTAGACTTTGATAGTCTAGTCGTCATAAGTACTGGATCAAAAGGGGTCGGATCGGTCATTGCCATAAACCGGATTTTGAGATGCCGAAATAGCCAGCCATAAACCAATATGTCATGTAAACTAGCCTCGAACCAAGACCCTGGTTTATTTATGAAGTCACCGTAGCTCTCCTCCTTGCGCTTGCATACCAGAGGACGCGCTACGGTCCAGTTTCATACTAGTAATTTCCACTCTAACTTTAATTGTAATTTGTCCCTGCCGTAAGTATCGCTACTTGAGTCATAGTCACAATCTGGTACCTTGTTCCGTGCCTCGACTACATCAAATAATAGACACAGCAGCGGCACTTGTTTCCTTCCTGTAGTGCTTACTTCAAATGTCGTGAGTATTATTTCATTACCGGATAGGTACTACATGCTCACGTTTTCATTGACCAGAGCCAAAAATACTCTAACGATTCACCCTTCTCTCGCAACCGTGTCCCAGGCGTGGGAGGTATATCCCGAGGATTTCTATCCCGGTGGTTCTTATACTGAACTTCCATTCGGTCGTGTGAGTAAGCATCCCTATAGATACGTACCAAGAAAGAAATCTGATTCTCAGTAGACACGCTATTGGATCTTGGGTCCTGAGACGGGAAGGAAACTGGTTCTCATCCACGGTCTTTCCATCCCATCCATCGTATGGAAGGACATCGCACCCCAGTTGGCAGATCGCGGATATCGTGTCTTGATATACGGTCAGTGGTCTTTCTGGATGGGCGATATGTCTATGATGACAGTGGTAGATCTTTATGGCCGAGGGTATTCTGATGCGCCGCAGACTCCCAATACCGCGCGTTTCTTTGCAGATCAGTTCTCGTTCTTGATGCAGCATCTGAATTGGGCGAAGGCCATATTAATTGGTTTTTCCATGGCGAGTCAACAGGTTGTAGGACTTGACAGCATAGTACCTCAAGTAACTTATCTAGGGTGGTGCGGTGGCTGCCGGAGTGGTTTATCATTTTCCGCACCTCGTTGAAGACCACATCGTCCTGATCGCACCAGCCGGTGTTTCGAGGGTTCGTATTGCTTCATGCTTCGTGCGTGCTATGCACCGTTTGACTTGTCCAAAATAGTTAAGTGAATTACCTCCGGACTTGAAAACACCACCTCCGAGTATGGTGCACCGTACCATTCCTGCTGTTCCTGTGTGTCAAAGTTTCTCTGTCTTCACGCGTCTGACTCTCCGCTGGTAGAGCACATCACGATTGTTGCCGGATCCCACATCTGAAGTGCGTTGTTGATCGCTTGGTTGGAACCGAACACCAATTTATAGATTGTACACCTCCAATGCACCCATCTGACGGGATTCAACGATGCCATTTCCTCGTCGTACAAAGAGGGTCCAGTACGGGCAATGGCATACGCATATCAGTCGGACACTTTTAACGGTCACGAAGTCTTACACCTTCACGTACGTATGCCCGTGTGCACCTTTGATATTACTCACCTTATCTGGCGTCTTTTCACAGGGAACCAACGACCGAGTCGTGGCATATGGAGCCGCAAGCAACATACCGGCCCTGCTACCGGACGGTGCACATGTCGAGCTTGTAACAATCGAAGGCGCTGGTCACGATTTGACTATCAGTCAAGCTAAACTCGTATTGGAAGAGTTGGATAGGTTTTTGCCCCAACCAACTGTATAAGACTGAAGCTACGACACTGCAATTAATTACGGGACTACGGCTTTACCCATAGGCAGCGAACGATGTGTCAAAAAAAAATACCTGCCATCAACCTGTGTACATCGAATGAATATTAGCATACGTCTTGTTATAGGAAGTAGAAAGATCAGATGGGGTTGCCCGAGAAAATGAGCTGTGGCGGGCCATTTCGGCAGCGGAATACGAAGACCGTCGTGATAGAGCATCATGAGAACAAGACAGGGATGAACACTCACATGTTTCGGAGCAGTTGAAGTAGTCCACGAGAACCTGAAATGAATCGTCAATGGCCAAGGTCAACAGGCATGAGACTGCTGAGAGTTCAGAGTTTTTAAAAAACAGCCGTGGAATTGTCGTCAATGCACCACGAAAGTGCAAATCAGGCGGTAACTCCATTGTTACATCACGACGAGGATAAGGACATGAACGTACCCTTGTTGTCCGTGTTTACGAATGAAGTCTGAAAATGACCAAGGTAGCCATGAACAAGGGAATCTAGGCACGAGTCAGTAAGAGTAGACACCAACGTCGAAGGAGTTCAGTAAAGGTAAAGATAAAAGCACAGAGCTATCATATAGCGCTCAGATACTCTAGTTTGAATGATTTTGAATCATCGTAGGAAGGTCTCAAGGTGTCGAGAGTTTTGGATGGGCTTACCAACGGTATTTCCTAGGATGTCCTGGGGTCTCCGTCCTTATATGCAGGCAGTTACGCCTAATGTTCCGACGTCCCTGATTGCATCATGGATCATTCGTTTGTAGAATGCAACATCTAGTAGGAAACTGTAAGAAACTGAGCCAAAACACAATGGTAGAACCGGACAGTATTATTATAGTAAAGATAGCGTCTTCGCATTCGTGAATGTCATGGCAGTCCGGCGGAATAAGAACTCAAGAGACTCACCATGATAGAACTACTCCACATAAAAGAAATATCCGCAACGAGGAGAGGGGGCGGTGGGGGTAGACTAGCAGTAGTGATGATGGCAGGAGTGAAGAAGAAAAATCGACGATTACGGCTAGAGCCGTGCTTCTCGGCATTTGCCGCAGGTCTTTTTGTATGCGCGCGGCTTCAACGAGGACGTCCTTGTTCAATCATTCTTATTCTTGGTTTCTAAGCAACCTATTCTCCCAGCGGTATGAACTGACTGATCCCTCCCGTAACGAATTTCTTATTTGTGTTTGCGTCTCTTATAAGTCCTGATCTGGATACCGTTAAACGACTTTCACGATGATACCAGGATTCGCAATACTCGCCCACAACTATCACATCTTTGTAAACTGCATGCTCTGTGCCGCTCAAGTCTATCGCCACATGCTAGCACAGTTACTTTTCGGCTTCCGGTTGTCGACCGTATCGGTATGGCCGCCAGCCTTGCACTTGACTTCAGCTCGTCGGTCAGGCCCGGATTCTCGCCCCGTCGTAGGTTGGCCTCTCCCCTACTCTTTGGGTTCGTTCTTGCGCTTCTCGGGACGATTCTTGAGAATCGTATTCTCTGCGTGGACACTGAGGCTTATCTTGACACGTGCCTATCGGGCCTTCCTCAGTCAGCCATTGTCAACCTATTGGCCTGGTACAGATGAACTCAATTCTAGATTCGTCTCCACTATCCGTCTATCCATGGAACAGGAGGAAAGTGACGATGACGACGATAGTTCCCAATTGAAGTATCTCAAGTACACATACAAACCTTTACCCCCACCCCAGACTTTCAACGTTGTAGGTACCAGCTACCGCTTGCTGTCTAGCATCGGAATCTCGGGATCTACTGGTATTGTGTATTGTGCTCGAACAAGGAGCGGAGTATTCGCTGTGAAAACGTTCGACAAGGCCACAACGAAACTACGCCAGTATCCTACTCCGAAAGCGATCGTCGACGAGAAGAACGCGTTAGTTGACCTCAATACTCCTGGTTCTCCCTTTGTGACACGGCTCTTGGCGTCCGGTGAAGATGATTACAAAGTTTATCTCGTGATGGTGGGCTCGCATAGTACGCTCTATATTATTTGTGATACTGACGAATTTCAAGTATAAATACACGATGAGTCTTCGAGATAGGCTTCGTATGCCTGCAGCGATACCCTTGGGAGACATCAAGATATACGGCGCTGAGCTTGTAAGCATCCGTGATTTATCGGAGTCACCGTTGGAGCTGACATTGACTTGATGGACAGCTTGCCGGCTTAGAATACGTTCATAAGCATCGATATGCACATCGCGACGTCAAGCCCGAGAATATACTCATCTCTCCATTGGGCCACATTTCTTTGGCCGATTTTGGTCTTGCCCGAAAGTTTACTTCAAGGACGGAGTGCATCATTGAGGACGATATTCAATCGGGGACAGCCAAATACTTCAGCCCAGAAGTCCATTGTCGTGAAGAGAAGGTCGATGCCGTGTATACGGATATCTGGGGGTTTGGCGCCATCCTTCTGGAGATGCTTTTGTTCAAGGGAGACGTCAGTCCTTGTACCACTTCTCTAGAATTTTCTGATGCATTTTGAATAGTCTTTCCACCCCTACGAAGAGTGGCTAGCTTATATTGACAGGAATGCGGGCAACAGGATATCCGAGTTGAACAGTGAGACAATCGATTTGTTGCAGAAGGTGGGTGGAAATGAACATTCTTTCTTTTTGGTACTGATTAATGTCGTTAACAAGGTTCTCGATATCAATCCAATCGGGCGGATAGGGATACTCGATATTAAGCGCCACCCTTTTCTGGAAAAGTATGCGATGTGAGCGATCCCTAACAATCATCCTTGCTTTAACATTTGCCATTCAATGCAGACCTAGTGACGGCGACGTGCTCAAAATTCATTGTCGTGAGTATCATCATTCTCCTGTCTACTCTTCTGACGCCTCGGCTCATGCATATCAGCGTCTTTTCGTCCACGGGGGGATCATCGATGGACTAGCATACTTCCCAAACCTGTTAGCCGACGGGGAGGGGATGTACGTCAGACTAACGAGATCCTGGGCCTGAATCAACAGCCCCCATTATCTTTTTGGAACGGCGAAGGCGGGTGCCTAATCAATTACATCTGTCTGGAACTCGAATTCCATGCTCTTCATTGCCCCGAGCCAGGTCTGCTCTCGATCTTCTTGGATTTGGCGTTTTGGTATATCTTTGGGCCTGTATTTGATGTGATCTACAAACTGTTAAAACATGGTTAGGCGCATTATATTGTACATCGTAGATTGCTCTATTAGAATATTATAAATGGACTAGCACATCTATCATCATGATAAAGTATCGTGAATATCGGTGAATGAGCATAAGATTGGATGGTGACAAATCTCTAGCCAGACTTGTGTTTCTGAGATTCGACCTCTGCTAATTCTACATCATCGTCGTCGTCGTGTTCGCGCTCATGCTCATCGAATTCTTGAGGTAAGGTAAGATTGAGAATGACGGCCACGATTCCGGCAGCAAGGACTAGACCAGATTTAGAGCTTTGCGAGGAAATGAAATGGAAAGAAGTATGCTCACAGGGTGTACTAAGGATAATTGTAATGGAATCAAACAGACCTTGCAAGCCTTTATTCGGATTGTCTACACCATCAAACAGGTGTTCAAAAATCGTAGGCACCAATAGGTCGCCAAACCCGAAGGAAAGAGCGGCGGCAAGCACGAATCGATCACGCCGGGTGAAAGCGTTGTAGGCGAGGACGCGGATACCAGATGTAGCCACCGAGGCAAATAAGAATGTCGTTACTCCGCCAAGGACGGGATTAGGAATAGCTAGGAAGACGCCTGATATCTTTCCGAGTACCCCGAAAAGAATCAGGAAGAAGCAGCACCATCGACCAGCTGAACGGTTAGCACATCTGGTGATAGCGATTACACCGTTGTTCTGTATACGCGATGAGTCAAGCCCGAGGACACCAAAGAGACAACCTTACTTGTGCAAAGATTGACAGTGGGGTTACGGTAAATAGCGCTGAAAAGAATCCGCCGATCCCATCGCTCTGTGACCAGAACTCAGAATGAATGACATAAAACTGCTGGTGGATAACGTACGAGAACGCCGCCCTGTATCCGAGAATCAAACTCAAGGCCGTCAACTGCGACTCTTGAGACTTCGGCGGACGCGGTAATGTCGCCAATGGCTTCCATAGCGACAGACACTGTGTTAGGGTGATCAACACAGGTAGAACTACGGATGTAGGAAACCAGCTACCATAGACCGCCAACATAGGCAATATTGCGGGGGGATATACACCAATTTTGAAGGTATGTACCCTGGAAAAATTAGTCTTTTGATAGAGTTCATAGATGCCTGAGAATATTTACCATAAGAAAGTAATAGCCGGAGCTGATGTGATACTACTTCCGTCGATGTATCCAGCAGCCCCACTAACAATACAGCCAACTGCGAGGCCGACGACGATACTGATATTTTTCAAGAACGGTGACCCGAACAGTTCAGTCAACATTATAGTGGAGAAACTCAAGAAGCCAAGGCCAATGAATTCGGCCGATCCCCAGCTATGAGCAGACACCATCAGAAAGAAAGTTGTGATAGAGAAGGATGGGAACATACGGAAGGGGCCGCGGTGCTGCTATGTTAGGACAGAGCTGGAAGGACCCAGAAGTGGGGCGATCCATGCAATCGTTAGAACCTCCACCCCAATTGGGGATGCCAGAATCTCCGATGAGGGAGGCCCCAATCATAACGATGACTGAAAGGGGCAACATGAGCCCATCGGCGGCAAACTAGGAGAAACTGAGGTACCTGTCCCTGTGACGATGGGCGGGAAAATGCGTTTGAGCTTGCGAGCAGGCACGAATGACAAGAACATTTCGAGGAATGAACAGATGAGAGAGGTTCCTGAAGAGCTGTTGGTGTGCAATTCGAAGAGTCGAAGGCGCGAGGACATACCTAAGACCTTTCCGTACGCGTCTGGACAAGCCAAGCGTGTAACGGTTCCATCAGCTGCGGTCGTGGAGGAACAAGTCCCATCGTTGTACATGGCATTGAAAATCTACAACTTATGTTAGTCAGAGTAGGAGAGCAAATGTAAGTCGACGCACGGCACTGGCAGTACTCAGAGTCGCGAAACTAGTTCCAACGACGCTGATCAAACCAGTTCCAAGGTAATAACCGCCGAAAAGAGGTATCCGGGACATCTGAACGAGACTCAGGATACCTAATGAATACGGTCAGTCTAAAACTTTTAGCTTAGACGCGTCTGTTTATTTACCACAACCAATAAGCGAAGCAGAGATCATATAGGCGGAGAGCTCGTCATCAAGGCTTAGAGCAGACGCGAAAATGATTGGAGGGGTAATAAGACCAGCAAGCATAGCAAGAGAATGCTGAAAGCCGCTTGAGATGGCAAGGATCAAAGGAAGATCTTGTTCCAACGCATAAAATGGCGGCGCTCGCTTCTGCCTTGCGTATGGCAAGGTAGGCATACAAAGCCTGCAGGGTATTGAGCTACAGAATAGTGCGCGCGCGTTAGAAGACGCACCATTTGTAATCATAGTCCCCCAACCATCCATCTCGCGTCGTAAATTTTTTGGCTATGCGAGATGCTCGTTCCTTGAGTGCGGCCCCGCGAGAGTTAGCTTCGGGTTGAGCGATAGGCTTGGGCTGGCTCGTGGTGAGAATGTCGGACGACATACTTGTCGAAAAAACAGAACTAAAGAGGAGAATTTATATTCCCATTGCGGACAGGTGCTGCATATGGCTTTCCAGAGATAAGGGTCTAGATCAATTCAGTTCAGATAATGACTGTCAGACGCCAATACCCACCCCAGAGCCGTTGGTGTTCCGTAGTGTTCCATTCGGTGTTAATACTAATCCAGACAGCTTATCTTGGTTGAACTTCTCTTGGTTCTGTGCGGAGTCTTGCTTGGAAGTCGATAATTTATTTCCCAGCTTGACAACAAACAAAGAGCGGCCAATCGGCGGTGACCCGATATAGAAATGCGGCTTCGCCGCGGCTCTTTACTGCACACTCGACACCTGTAACCGATGCGACGGCCATGAGCACCCAAGATGGTCCCGAAGGCCGCGTCAACGGTGCGCCGATGGCGAACGGTCAAGAGGAGAAGGAAGATATTGTCGAAATAACGGAAAGTCCGTCGGAAATGAGTGACGTTAGCTCCAATGACGAGGATTCAAGCAACGGTGAGGAAGTGGATGAGGAGGAAGAAGAAGACGGCGACGAAGACCAAGATGACGATGAAGAGGACGATGACGAACCAGCGCTGAAGTACGAGCGAATAGGCGGGTTCATCCCTGACCTCTTCAAGAAGGATTCAGCATCTGCTCTGGCCATTTCAAACGGCAAGACCATGGTGAATATCGTTTGCTTGCAGCTTCTATTCGACAGCATTAATGTCGAGAAAGCAAGGCCTTAGGAACACATGCAGGCTTCGTTCATATGCTCGACCTCGCCGGCAAGCGGCTCAAGTCATATAAGCCTCATCAGGCATCCGTTGTCGATATATGCATTGATGCTACTGGAGATTTCATTGCTACGGCTTCGATTGATGGTGAGCTCCAGGCACTGGCACTAATTAGTGCTTATGAAGATCCCTTTATATAGGACAGGTCGTCATCAAATCTCTGTCAACGACCGAGTCCTACGCCTTCGATATGAAACGCCCAATGCGCACCGTGTCGTTGGAGCCGAATTTTGCAAAGAAAAGTACTCGATCTTTCGTCAGTGGAGGCCTGGCAGGGTCGTTGATATTGCACGAGAAAGGCTGGCTTGGCCACAGGCAGACGGTCTTGCATGTCGGCGAGGGACCAATCTGGCAGGCACGGTGGAGAGGCAGGCTGATTGCTTGGGCAAATGACCTGGTCAGTCATTTGAATCTGATGCTTAAAGATTACCAACACGTCAACAGGGTGTCAAAATCTACGACACGACGTCCCAAACGCGAATCACCTTCATTGACCGTCCCGCAGATAGTCCACGCCCCGATTTGTTTAAATGTACCCTCCATTGGCAAGATGATTCTACCCTGTTGATATCCTGGGCAGACCATATCAAGGTGGCCAGAATCCGTGCTCGGCCCCGGACGAATACGACTGCAGCATCTGCCAACTTACCTCCTCTTCTCGTCGAAATAACCGCTGTTTTCCAGCTAGACTGTATGATTGCTGGTATTCTTCCCCATCCCACGCCTCCCTCAGCCATCCTTTATCCCGACCATGCGTCGAGTATCGATTCCGGAAAACATGCCAGAACAGCATCGTCCATATCTACGCACTCATCTACCCCTTCCTCTCTACTTATTTTGGCATACAGCCCGCCCGACACATCTTTCCTCGAAGAAATGACTCAGGATCGCGACAAACAAGCTCGGAAAGTCGCTGAACGTCCGGAATTGCGGATAATATCTCGTTCGGGCGAAGAACTTGCCGCTGATGCGCTTAGCGTGACAAAGTACCAATCATGGGGCTGTAATGACTATGTTCTGGCTGAGGTTGATACAGATACCTTGCGTTCAGATGTCACAAACGAGAGCAGATCATACGTGGTGTTGAGTCCCCAAGACTTAATCCTTGTGAAACCCCGAGACCGGAGAGATCATGTTCGTTGGCTGGTTGAGCGGAAGAGATATGAAGAGGCGCTGGAAGAGCTCGAGATCATCGAGGCCAGTGGCGATACCGTGGAGGAAGGCGAAGATGGATTGACTGCTTCGGAGATTGGTCAGCGATATATCGAACATCTCATCAACGATGGTATGTGAATCTATGTTGCTGTTTATAGTTGAATTGACAAAGGTTAAAACTAGGCGACTTCATCAAGGCGGCACAATTATGTCCAAAGGTTTGCGCGCATGATTCCAAACGATGGGAGCGTTGGATCTTTACATTCGCCGAAAAACGACAATTACAGGTAGGCCAACGTTGGACATACTGTATTATTGTACTCAGTTAATCTTCAGGCCATCATTCCCTTTGTACCTACGGAGAATCCCCGGCTAGATCATCTTGTGTATGAAATGATGTTAGCTCATTTCCTTGCGCATGATCGACATGTAATGTGTCCTCTGATTTTGCTGTCAAACTACAGCTGATTATTCTTCCTGCAGGCACTGCAGCAAACGATCAAGGAGTGGCCTAAGGACATTTATGATATTGCTGCGGTCATTGTGGCGGTCCGCTCAGAATTGGAGAAGACCGCGTCAACGTCCAAGACAATATCTTCGTCGCCAGACACCACGATCCTAATGGAATGTTTAGCAGAATTGTATGTCCCCGCTTTCCGTCCGCTATTCTCGCTAACAAGCAATCGTCCCAGATATACTGCTAATCGACAGCATGGGAAAGCTCTGACGTACTTCCTACGACTTCGCAGACCGAACGTCCTCGATGTGATACGAGAGCATAACCTCTTCACGGACGTCCAAGATCAGGTTTCCCTTCTCGTAGAGTTTGATCATGAACGAATCAGGAAAAGGCAGGAAGCCGGGGAGGCTGTCGATGAAGACAAGAGCGATGCCATCTCTTTGTTGGTAGATAACATACATTCTATCCATGTTCGTGTTGTTCACACGCATTCATTGACTTTGTTGACATCCTCCTGTAGATTCAAAGGGTTGTACCTCAACTTCAATCCCAGCCGCGATACCTGTTTCTTTATCTCGATGCTCTGTTCAATAGGGACCTTCATCTTGTATCCAACTTCGCGGATATGTTGGTGCGTTTGTAGATCAGAGGTCGGACATATATTCTAAATCTGTTGTCAGGTGAAACTGTACGCTGAATACGCGAGACAGCGACTGGTTGACTTCCTTCGGGCGAGCACCGACTACAACCTTGAGATCGTAAGCTCTCTTCACCCTCTTCTGTACCCATATGCCGATAGCTGGCTTAGGCGTATAATGTTTGCCAAGATCGAGAATTGGTTCCAGAGATGGTGTATCTCCTCGGTCGTATGGGCAACAACAAGAAGGCGCTCACACTCATTATTGAGAAACTGGGCGATGTTCGCCAGGTAGGTTTCTTGGCAGCTGCCTCTTCCCAATATTGACGTTATTTATCGTATTAGGCGATCGAATTTGCGAAGGAGCAAGCTGACGATGACCTCTGGGAAGATCTGCTCAAGTATTCCGAAAGTCGACCAGGTCAGCATTTGTCCGAATACACACCTTACGCGACTCCTAACTATCGCATATCTAGCATTCATCCGCGGCCTACTAGAGAATGTTGGACCGGAGATCAATCCTATTCGTTTGATTAGACGGATCAAGAACGGGCTAGAGATCCCTGGGTTGAAAGAAGCGCTCATCAAAATCCTTCAAGACTTCCAACTTCAGATATCATTACTGGACGGCTGTCAGACGATACTGAACGTCGATATATCTGATCTTTCGCGCAAGTTGTACACTGACCAGACGAGCGGGTTCTTCTTGACTGGTATGCGCCGTACATAGTATTATCAGAGACCTTGACTGATGGCTTTTCCCCAGCGATAAGGCCATGCCCTATCTGTAGTAAGCCTTTACAACAGTCACCTCAAGCCTTGATAATGCTCTTCTTGTGCCGGCATGTCGTTCATGCATCCTGTGTTAGTGGCGGCGACCACCTCCCCTCACAGCCAGATCCTGTGCTACGTGGAGTTGGAATAGCCGGTCCGTCTGGGAGAGGAATGAGCGGGAAGATCGCATTGTAAGTTGTTGTCTTTCCAAGTTCGAGAGGTCTGTCGTTCAACTTTTCTCTCAGCGAATCCATTGTCCGGGCGCGGATAGAACATGGCTGTCCGGTGTGTCATAACAAGAGCGAAGGCCTGGGATCTTCATGATATATCAAATGTTTTGTCCCTATTGTTACCCGTGCTATAACATATACCCCGGAAAGGATCCATTATTGGGTGATGATTCTCGGATTTGCGAAAGCAAAGGGCATTCATAATAAAGGTATCCAGAACAATCCTATCATCAAGTAGAGTATGAACAGAAGAAAAGTATTAATCAAGGGATTAGCTCAAGTCAACCTCTACCGTCGGCCCAACATCATCCTCCGTTTCATCCACGCTGTTCGTCGATCTCTCCTTCTCCACTGGTGGCGGGGGAGGGACCTCTATACTCGAAGGGGTCATGACGCCAGGCTTCGGCTCATCCTCCTGCCTTCCCAACTCACCTCGCAGGACAGACGGGGGCGAGTTACCTGCAGGCACAGACGCACGCTCCGGGGTCGGGGCCGTAGGCGACGATACCGGTGAAGGGAACTTGAACTCCCGATTCATTGTCCCGCTTCTACTCTTCCTCTTCGTAGACACGTCCGTCGCAGGAGGATGGGCCTGTACGGGTACCTCTTCTGCAGATTCTTCAGGCATAGGTTCGAATGCGGGTTGGTTGACGAAGGGAGAGTGCGTACTGGGTGGCGAGGTGGTTGAGGCCCGCGCGACTACCGGCATGGAGGCACGATTGGGGGCATTCCGGTGCGCAGTGTCTGGGCTGGGCTGGCTGCGGTTGACGGCAACTTGGGATAGTGATTGGGAGCGAAGCGGTGTCACTCGGTCGGCTTTTAGGTCAAAGGCACCAATGGGAACCATTCTGTGGGGAAGTTGATTAGTTGGAGAGGGCATTCAGGTTGTGAAGACCGACCGTTTCTCGGTGTAACAAGCGATAACCCAGTCGGGGTAGAGGACTGGAATACTGAGCTGTAGCGCTCGTTGATATTCGACGCCCGGGGCGCCAGCTGAGCCTCCTGTGGCTTGGGCACCATTTGTTGTCACAGCTGGTGTCGTGCATATAAAGTGCGTCGTGTCGATTTGTATCTTGTCGCTCCATTTGGCTTTCATTTCCCTGAGAGCCATCTTGGTGTTTTCGAACAGGACAGAGTCCTGCACGTTACCGAAACATACAGAAATGCCTGATGTGTTGGTCATGGTGTGTGTGCGAACACGAACGATGTTTGAGGGGAAAGTCCCGGCGGTGGTTCGAAGGATCAGTTGGAAGGTGTATTCTTCGTCTGTTTGGAGGCCGGAGAGCTTTGTCGAGGTGTTGGTCAGTGGAGACGGTATCGATGCCAGTCGTTCGCCATTCCTGTAGATGTCTAGAGAGCGCAGCTTTGCTGTGGAGAGCTGAACAGGCGGCCATTCCAGCGTAACTGAAGTTTGGGTAACGTGGCGAAGCTACAAGAAGGTCAGCAGTTATTTCTCGCGACACAGAAAAGCTTTCGCACCTGAAGGTCAGGATTGGAAGGCTTCACAGCACCAAATTCCTTCAAAATGTCCTCCTGCAATGACCAAAAGTCCTCCTCGCGTCGTTTCTCTTCTGCGTGGTTTTGGTGCACGGCAATGCTGACTATCGACCCCGTCGTCGCTCCAGGTGGCAGGAGCACAGAAGGAAACTCAATCAGATGAGCGCGTTCACCCAGCAGGATCTACGATGCTTGTCAATGCCAAAATGTGTTGTTCCGAGGAATTGCCTTACAGCCATCCCAGCATCTATTAGATTCAGTCAGTCCGAGACCATACAAGGTCGTACGCTCATACCGAGTTTTCCAACAGTAAAAGTAAAGCTTTCTGGCACCTTCTCCATCGTTAATGTCAGGCGCTGAATGACGCGTTGGTCGTTCGAAGTGGTAAGGACAGAAGAAGATGAAGATTCCCACGGTATGATGTCCAGATCCCGACTTCCTGTCTCTTACATTTTCATCTTCGAAATTCCATGCTCAGCGCTGAGCGCTCATCTCTTAGCTCTAGATGCGCCATATACCACGTACAAGTCTGGAACTGACTTACACTCGCAGGAGGAGAGCAGGTATGACACTCGAGTACAGATCCAAATCGTTCGCAAAAACTACACGACTACTATACTACTCCAGAGTTGTCTGTCATACTGCCGCATACGGTGACGGCGCTATGACGTATGCTACGCCTTGCGCACGGGCCACTGCCGACGAGTATAAAAGGCGCGCGCCATCCCTCAACGCCCCCAGATCATTCTTTCCCTCCTTCCCTCATCTCCCCCTCCCGGCGAGTCCACCGACGTACCGGCCCGCAAACTCCTTCACCCATATGATGCTGTCGACTCATAGAATGCCACCTGCCTTCCGTCGCCTTCGTTCTCTACGGTCGTGTATCAGCGTATCGTCTACGTCCTAATCCTGCTCGTCGACGCGCACTTTACTGACATCGCCGCGGTGACGTAGGGTGACGACCGCCACGGCTTTGGTAATCAGAACGCCATATACAACCTCCTACAGCTTTTGGCAGACAGTCTCTGAAGGTCAAAGAGACCTGACGCTCATCGTTGAAGTTGTTGCGTGATGGACCATGCTATTGGAACTTCGACCTATGCAGAGGATCTCGGTCGAAAAGAATTGCTGCGCTTTAACCCGAACCGATGACCACGTTGCTCTTTCTATTGAATCCGTTATTCTCGTTCCGAGGAGACGTGATTGCTATTAACTTCTGTGTACGAAATTACACCAACCACGACAGCACCTCGATATTACCAAGCAGACAAAACAGCAGCGGGCAAGAAAGATGCTGTATCATTATATTTCCAAACCTGTTCGAATTGATCAATCCTCAGCGAGACTTGCTCCAGTATAGTGCGGAGTTGTTACTCTTGAACGCGCAAGAGCTGGTATATTTATATGTCGGTCTATTCTCGGGCGTGAGCTGTGTACGAGAGAGACCGAGCTATAACTTGCTGAATATCTATTCAATACTGTGGACAGATGTATGACGATGTATATTACACTGGAAATATATATTCCATTTTCTGCGACGATATTTTTGCCACCATTGCTTAACGGCTTACTTATGTAATCATCTCCCTCTTGCTCGGGCCATGTAACGAATCCTCGGTGATTGCAGCAAGACTAGTCATCTCTTGATATGTTGGATGAATTGTCGAGCGTTCTTCAACATGATCCTATGCGTCTGTACCGCGCGAAAAGAGATGCAGCCCATCGTCCGGTCACGTCGAAATATAGCATTCTTGGCTTCATCTCCTCTGGGACCTATGGACGTGTATACAAGGCGCAGAGTCTTGGTGACGATCAGAAGATTCACGCTATAAAGAAGTTCAAGCCTGACAAGGAGGGTGATGTGGTCACATATACTGGCATCAGTCAGAGTGCCATTCGGGAGATTGCGGTGAGTCGCCTGTAAAACGATTCTCTTCGCACTCACATCGAGACCTTCCAGCTCAATCGAGAAATAGACCATGATAATGTTGTGTCTCTCAAGGAGGTCATTTTGGAAGACAAGTCCATATACATGGTCTTTGAATACGCCGAGCATGATTTCTTGGTC
The DNA here is from genome assembly GCF_030435595.1 of Desarmillaria tabescens. Taxonomy (NCBI): domain Eukaryota; kingdom Fungi; phylum Basidiomycota; class Agaricomycetes; order Agaricales; family Physalacriaceae; genus Desarmillaria; species Desarmillaria tabescens. The sequence continues at coordinate 7,840 of NW_026848571.1, read as the reverse complement.
CGTGCAATCCATCTGAATGACCCGTCTGCTCACGCGAAAATGCTTACAGAAAGTTATACACCATCATTCACAAACACTGCGTTGTTCCATCTCTACGCCCGTGTTGAAGTCCCTAATCTATCAACTCTTCAACGGCCTTCTTTACCTTCATTCTTGTCATATATTACATCGAGATCTCAAACCCGCCAACATCCTCATCACCTCGGAGGGTGTAGTGAAAATCGGCGACTTGGGACTTGCTCGTCTTGTGTATGAGCCCCTTCAGCCACTCTTCGCTGGAGACAAGGTCGTCGTGACAATCTGGTATAGGGCGCCGGAGCTGCTCATGGGGGCGAAACACTACAACAAGGCGATCGATTGCTGGGCCGTCGGATGCGTTATGGCGGAACTAGCCAGCCTTCGGCCCATATTCAAGGGTGAAGAGGCCAAGCTCGATTCGAAGAAGAACGTGCCCTTTCAGCGGGACCAGTTACTCAAGATATTTGAGGTCCTAGGAACGCCAGACGGCAAGTACATCATGCGAAGTCGGTACCATTTCTGACTGGATTGATTTTAGAAAAGGACTGGCGTGGATTGAGGAATATGCCAGAATTTCAGAACATGAAGCGATTGGACTAGTGAGTGGCCTCCCTCCATGTGCTCTGTCAGATTCTCATGTGATAATTAGCTTTCCCAATCACCTGCACGACTGGTGTCAGCCGCGCATACGTTCCACGCAAGGCTATGATCTTCTTCGGCATCTGTTTGCATACGATCCAGACAAAAGGCTCACTGCAAGTGAAGCGCTACAGCATAAATGGTTTCACGAGGAGCCCCTACCGACATGGAAGTGCGTTTTCCCTGTTCTACCTGTCGAGCCGTTTGTTCAACAATTCTCAGCGCCTTTGAATCTGTGTCACCCCATCAGATACCACCGCCTCGACGAATAACACAAGACGAAGGTCCATCATCGATGATCCCTATGGCTATGAATAATTCACACCCACATCAGCCTCTTATGGCGCCAGGCGCCCCGTTTGCCCAGCCCCAGACGCAGTCCAAGCCGGGGAGCTCGGCGAGCTTTGCTAGTCTAAGTGGAGGAGGTGGTGTTTACGTTGGCCAAGGGGCCAGTGGTAACGCATCAAACCCTCATGGTAGGAAGAAGGCGAGGCTTGTTTAGAGGCACCAATATACATCAAATGAGAAAGAAGCGCTAAGTGACGTAGGACTTCAATATGCACCCATCACTCGGGGTAGCCGGACGACGGTGCTGTTTTCGATACCTAACTTCAAGATGTGCGAGCGGGCTTCAACTTCCTGCCGCTGCGGCGGAATCAATGGGGAACTGTATATTGCAGGTGATAATAGATTTTTGCACATTTGCCAAGTTTTTTAACAGCCTTGAAAGATCTCAGGTGGGTCTGAGATGTCCGTATCCTTTCGCTACCTGAGTGCCACGGCCTGATGGTACGACAATGGCCCTGGTTGTAGGCTTGGCAGTCGGATTCTGGCTTTCGTAAACGGGCCCTGTAAGCGGCTTCGTCAATCGGAATATCCTCGTATCGTGCACCACCAGCACTAACCTCCCTGGAATCGGAAACCACTTTCATCTTCTTCAGCTGAATCATGCTTCCACCCCACAAACACGATGGGCTTCGTTCTCGTCGCAATTCAACTACGTGGTCCGCTCACTTCGGTGCATCGTTGCGCGGCTAGATAACGCCTGAGCGCTTCAACAATGCCAGAACAACTATCATCATACACTTTTTCCCCACGAATTTCTTCACGCTTAAATCTCGTTTCCCTGCAGCTATCTTAGTTACGACACTCTCAAAGCGCCATGTCTTCTTCTCGTTCAAACAGACATTCCTCGCACGATACATCGTATCGCTGCAGTCTGCTGATCACTTGATGAAGTCAGTCGAAGCGTGGTTTATCCTGGTGTGATAAATCAATGTTCTTCACAATTCATTGATGCGCTGGATGGAGATATCGAACCTTCTTTGTCCTCGTGCTCGATCGCACGCGTCCACGATTTTCGCCTAAGGGAAGGATGAACGCGACATTCGTATACAAGTCCATGCTCTACAGGCAAACAATAGTGGGACGGACGACGTCTAGGCTACTAATCACATTCGTCCATTTTTACGACGCGCTTTCACATGCCGGCTTCTTTCTATGCATCAATCGTCTCAACAACTGACGGCTGTGGTCGTCATATCATCATCGTGGACCGCCAAGCACCGGTCTTCTCATCCATATGTTCTGATACCCAAAGTGTCACCGCCCCTTTCTGCTAGAAGTGATCCCATCCACTTGTATCCCGTATCTAAACCAATCTGCCGCATGCACCTCGTAGATTACGGAGCCGATACTCAGGTATATAAAGCTTCTCAAAGTGGCACAGTAATCCCAAGGTCTTCGAACTTGCCTCGTCAGTATGTTCCTCCTGCCTTTTGCCCTCAGCTTTGCCTCTGTCGCTTTGGCTAGCCCTCACCATAAGAGAGCAGGTGAACTCGTTGTTGAGCTCTCAGGACCCTCCGGCAGTGTGAACTCTGCAGACCTCGTTCTTACTGCGTCCATCACCAATACAGGCAGCGAGGATGTCAAAGTGCTCAAGTATGGCACGATCCTTGACGACCTTCCCACTCGTTCTTTCGTTGTGACCAACGACGCCACCCAATCCCAAGTGCCGTTCACCGGTGTCAAGGTTGGGTTTCCTTCTTATCTGCATCTTACGGCATCTGATTATCTTTGCTTCATGTACTAGTTGTCCGTGTCCATGGACAATAGTCCAGAAGCGGCGTACACTACTATTGCAAGTGGTCAGACCATCAACGTCACTCATGATGGTAATTCCCCCAATGTCCGTATCATTGATAATGACCTGATATCTGGTTGTAAAGTTTCGGCCATCTACGACTTCGGAGAAACCGGAAAGTACACGTTCACTCCTATTTCTTCTTTCCGAGCTGCTACTCCTGGTATTTCGCTTGCGGACATCAGCAGTCTTTCCAAGGTGTCCGCAGACAGCAGTTCCATCGGAGTTGAAATTTCTAGTGTCACCAAGCGTGAACTGCAGTCCAAGCATGAAAGTCGTTCCAGCGATGTTCAGATCCTCGACAAACGTGCTGTCGTTTCCTGCTCATCCTCTTCGGAGTCTAGCTTTATATCTGCAAGGTATGTGTGCAGTTTTCGTTTCCATTTCCCTTCATTCATCCCATTACAGTTACACTGAGGGCAAGGCACTTGCTTCTCTTAGCTCATCCTATGTCAGCTCCAACGGTGCGAGTGACAGCTTGTATCGATCCTACTTTGGCTCTACAGCCACATCAACGGTCATCCGTGTCTTGAACGCCGTTGCTTCTGAGTCGTCCTCCTCTCGCACGTAAGCTTCTAGGATTTCTTTGCAATGCTTTAGCTGATCTATATTTTGGCAGACTGAGTTGCACTGACGCATACAATGTTTGCGACGGTAACGTTATCGCGTATACCGTCATTTCTACCACCGATGTAGGTGATCCCTCGGGTTGTTTGGACCAATGTGCTTATATTCATTGCAACGCCTAGATTTATTTCTGCGATATCTTCTTTGACGAAGTTCCCAGCACTTCGCTATGCTCTGGGACAACTGTGGCTGCCCGTAACGTCCGTGGTGGTACCACTTTGCACGAGGTTAGACATTTTTGACTTCCTATGCCAAACGTTCCTGCCCATTTCAACCGCTTCAGCTCACACACGCTGTTGCTGACACTGATGATATCACCTACGGCTGTTCTGCTGACCAGGCACTTTCCGATTCCCAATCAGCCATCAATGCTGATAACTACAACGTAAGATACCTTTCTGTACTACTGGGAAGTACGCACGCTTAAAGGAGACCATTAGTGCTTCACTACCCAAGTCTATCAAAACGAGGAATGTTGATCAACAATTGTTTCGTCTTCATTGGCTGCTCGGGGGTACGCGATACGAGAATCAATCCAGTGGACAGTTTTCAACGATGAGATGGGTCTTTATTACACGAATCATATCTACATATTAGATGAATGGGTAACGTTCCTCAAATTCCGCTTTGGTCATCTCCTCTCCGTATTTCTGGAAAAATCTAGTGATTTTAGTATTCAGTTCGTGAAGCGCCATAGGTACGGCGCATTGTATCGAGTGATGCTCCGTGTGTTCGTGCAGACAAACAAGATCCGGTGGAAGTTTTGTGTCTGAAAAGGTGTAAACAGGACGGCTTGTAGGTTTGGTCGTGTACGATTTTAATCGAATGAACGAGGGGAGCGAGCGGAATGCTTGGTATGTCCTTGTCGTTATCATGGCGAGAGATGAAATATTTTTTGACTGTCCCGGAATGCCTAGGTGCTGACTAAGCTCCCGCACTGTATGCCTGGGGCCCGAATCATGCGACTATACTCAAGTCGTCACTCTGACCTTCAGTAAAGATTTAACTTTATTTGTCTCATATCATGGAGGCGGACAATGATATACAATAGCTCGGAGCATTACTCGTGTTTTCATTTTGGCATTTCATTGCTGCATTTCCGGGCCAGTGTAGTGACAGTGTCTACTGTCGTTGCATTCATCATTAAGCATACTGAGTACTGGGAAGAACGATGATAAATCCTAGATGTTAGCCTTCCTGGTAAATACATGTCATCCCAGGATGTGTAGTGTTGGATAAGCTTTCTATGCGAAGGTGCATGCGAGAGGTAAGATTGGTCTTCACAGAACATACGAGACTGAGGGGACGAGGGAAAAGTCAGAATAGTATACATGTACAGAGATGGTAAAACGTACATGAAAATAGGGAAGAACACTGGAATCTAACAAAAATCAGCATAAGAAGAGGTGACATGGGTTCAAATTGGCACTTACATCTGCAACAAGAGATGCTAACAGGGGTGGCACATATAGGACTAGAGACTACAGTGAATACAATCCTCGTAATGAAGGTCGCCATAACGTACAGGAGATTATCTAGGATGGAGTTTAAAGGATGTACGGGCATCGGAGGGAAGAGGTAGTTGACTCACCAAGTAGATCCTTGCGCCATCGCGTCGTAGTGAATCGAAAACTTCGCTTTGATACCGGCGCGGGTTTTCGAGAGCATTGTAGAAGGAGATAAAAATCACAAGGACATTGAATAGCAGCTGTTTTTAATTAGCATACGCACACTTCCTGTACAAGGGGCTCACTAAGATACCCAGCGCGGAAGGTATTGTCTTCAGTACCCTGGCAACTGTGCAAACCATGACTTCGGGTGGCACTAGCACGACTGGGGGAAAGCATTAGTAGTCAATCGTCTAGAAGTTGAGATGGAAATTACTTCGTGTCCTCAAAAGGATCGGAACCGTCATGGCAGCAAAAATAAATGCGCCTGTTATAAAGGCAGCGTACACGATGGGCAGTACCCTGCGAACAATCGGCTTGTAATTCCACAGTGGATAGGCACGCATCATGATGAAGACTGCATTTAATGTTAGTCACAAATGTTCCAGTGATCAGGGCGTGTGTCCAACATTGCATAATGCTAGCCAAAACAATCGCAGACATAGTGAATAGCCAGAACATTGTCGCGCAACTGCAGACATATTATTTGACAATACCATTTGGGCCAGTGCACGTAAAGCTCACTCCTAGTTCTGACATCAGTGTCAGTTCGTTATGATGCGTGAAGCACTGACCATATTAGCGTTGGTTCCTCTCAATCCACTGAATACTACATCAAGACGAGTTAGCGAGAGCAAGGGGATGAAACATGTTCACGAGCCATAAGCCGCATATAGCATCACCGCCTCCATGAAGTAACGGTTCATTATATAGACAACTTTTGTTAGGATCTGTCTATTGAGAGGCCTCCACATTGTTGCGACTTCTTCATCGAGGGTCAGGCAATGGTCCCACAAGATCAAAATAGTCGCCGCAGCTATGTTGTCGTTAGATCCTGCTATATGAAGCTAGCAGCAGGCTACAGCAGCGTACGTGGCGTATACTTTGCGAGTAATAATTGGCCAACGGAAGCGATAGACATCAGACCTGGTGTGGATGAGGGGAGGTGCATGAATCCGTCCAGTTATAAAGACCTGTGAAACATATCAGGCCATCAAGGACAGAAGTCAGTTCCCCGTATTATGATGAAAGAACTTGAAGTCCAGGTACAGATATCAGTATGGTACTTATGGTGGTGTCTCGGCGAGATCAGATAGATATGGCCTACTGAACGTTGGCGGGAGAGAAATGACAGATGGAGGGCGTGTGACCTACAAAAGATTTATGAGCGTATCAGACGGGGCATAACTTGATGTACACACACCATTCATGAACCAATGGCATTTGATGCCGATGCGTTTTCGTCTCGGCAATTTTATCAGCAGTACAGATTGAAGGTTGAGAGGCATCTTCCAAACAAAGGATTGGAACTTCGACTGTTGATCTGCCGTGGAATATATTTGACTGGTCAATATAAAACAGACAAGCAGACCATAGATCTTGTTTTCACCTGCTACTTCAAGCGCATGAAACCAAGTATCTCACCGCAACACGGTACCATCAGGAACGCAGGACATAGGCAGCACTAAACCTTGTCCTCACTATCCACTCTAGTCAATCCCTTTCAGCGTGGTCCGTCAATGATGTTTACTCAGAATTGATGCAGTTTGATGCAGGCCGGATCCACGCGAGAGTAGAACTGCCGCAAAATAGATGAGAATAACAGAATGAAGGCGAAAATACTGAAGAGAGCATACATGAAGAGTTCGGATTACATTTAATTTCACCGGCCATTACAATGGAAAGCTGATAGATTACGGCTAAAAATAAAGTTGAAAATCAAAATCATGCACTAGGTCAAATCCACATCACCCGGCTAACTCTCCGTAGCTCCACAGGGGCCCCACCGGAGATATCTGATCTATTTGAATGCCTCCCTCACCTCATCGGCCATCATTTCTGCGGTAATAGCTGATCATCGAGCGATTTTCCAGGTTTGTATAACGAGAAAGGTTTCACACTGAAACTGGGGGCGGAGGGATACGAAGGGCTGCTATAGTAAGGCTTCGCGAGAGAGAATACGGTAGTTGTATGCGTGGTGAAAGCAGATTGTTGCTGAGGTACAAACACAAAGGACTGAGAATGCGCCTCCGTCTGTACTTGGGTTGGCCGAACAAAGATGGGTCAGAACTGGGAAAAGCTGATACAGGCGCTGCTGTTGATGTTTTCCCAAATGCCCATCGCTGGCCACCGAATGATGCGCCAAGCGCGAACGATGTAGGGTAGGGTTTCCCGAACGCATTGGTATGAGCTGGTCGTTGAAGGAGTAGTCGCATATTCGCAGCTGCAGACGTACTGGATGGTTGTGACACGAAAACTGAGAATCTTTCTCCATTTCCTCCGGTGCCGGAGCCTCCGACAGGCCCAAAGGAGCTCGCTCCACCTCCTGCATACGAATTGAGGGAGCCAGTCCCTGGTTTGTTCACCGATGCTTGGCTAACAGCAAATGGTTGAACATTTTTCTGGGACAAGGATAATCTCATGCCTAATGGGTGCAAAGGCTGATAATGGCCATAGAGGTTCGTCAGACCTTTCGCTAAGGATTCCTGACTGTGGTTTGTAAGGCAAGCGTTTGAGTCCGTCAGATCGAGAGCTTGCACGAGAGGTATGTTAGGAGGATCTGATGCACCTATTTTTCTGCTATTTCATGACGAATCTACAGAGAACGTTAGTACAAGAGTATATCACACTAGGACGGAGATGACGCACCTCCGAAGTTCGAACTCCAGTAACGTTAATTCCTGCGATTATCACCAAAACGGCATGTCCCCTCCAGAAAGTACAAACGGTCTGAAGAGTGTGTTTG
>NW_026848570.1:0-38030 GCF_030435595.1 Desarmillaria tabescens | reverse complement strand
TGGTTGCTGTGTGCCGTACAGGGACTGAACATAATGCTCAGGATGGACGGCTTTCTTCAAGGTAGTACCTCGAAGAAACGCCGGAGAAACTCAGAGCCTCGGTTGCGAGGACGTCGCCCGAAAGATGAAATCTTTTTTGACATGAGACAGTTGCGAGAGAGGCTACCTTAGACTTTCCTCGACCGCCTTCTACAAATTCGAGTCTTCTGTCGTTGATTTTGTCAGGAATCGGTAGAAGATATCCTGACCGACGAAAGACTCACTTTACATGATAACTGTACCATATGCCAAGTTGAAATAAACATTTGTCCTTCCTGTTCAGTCTATTCCGTCACAAACGGCACGTTTCAGCATGCGGTGACTTGATGTTAAATAGACGTTCAATGGGCCCTGATTCTCCACTTTAGCTTGCTATCATTCAATGATAGCCATCTTGTGAATTGCGTCTCCAGGGGGGTGTGAGCTTTTCCATGATCGCCGAGCCCTGGATTGGTTGACGGGTATTCCAATTTTAGGCTCTCCCATCTAATAAGTAGACACCCAATCTGTTCTTCTGCTCACAGCTGACATGCTTCTTCGACACCTCCCCTCGCTCCTTGCGCTCCTTATTCTCCTGTTCTTGGAAGCGTCAGCGCAGCCTATACCCAGCGATGTCCGTGTTACCGTACTACCTGGCTTTATACCATTAAAGGAGGGATTTCATGATGGAGCACCACGGAGAGATTCCGTCTCAGCAGGAACTGAGCCTCTCGAGTACGTCTTGTTATTCTACTTGTCCTGGTGCTCACCATCGATTCTGCTCCACAGGACATATCCAGACAAAGTATTTACGGAACAGCATGGAAGCGATCTTGCTATGTCACAAACAGACTATGAATCACAACCATGGCACAACGTCGTACGTTTCCTTATCTTTCTATGGTAAATCGTACTTATCACGACAACCAGGAAGCGGTGGAAGGTCCAGGAGAGGGCTACCTCTGAAATGCGGAAGTTTCATTCGTTTAGTTTCTGGACTGGTTTCCGGAAGACGATATTGGCGGAGAACGCATAGGATCTTGGTCGAAAGGCGCGGCGGTCAAGACCATACGAAATTGGGATGTCGGGGACCTCCCCTGTGGGAACGCCACATGAAGGGCAGTGTATGACAGGGCAATATATCTACATATCATTATATGACCCCTTATCCTTCATTTGAAAAGTCCTTTGACGAAGGGAGAATGATGGAACTTGACAGCCTTCGTTAAACTGTCCAATCTGCACTTTCTATTTGTCCGTAAGATACATAGACCAGCGAAAAAATTAGAAAGTGTGATACATAGAAAGGCAGATTATTACTTGCGTTGTACTACAAACGGTGAAATCAGAAGCGGTCACGCTGGAAAGGTACTATCCAACTAAATGGACTGTCGAAGCCTTGTTGCCAGTTTGCATGGCACTATCTTTCATCCTCGTCATAGTCGCATGAAGGGTATTCGCTTGTGCGCAAGTCTGCAAGTACATATCTTCCTCTGTCATATACACCTTTGGGAGATTCTTCGGAACAAATGTCGTGCAACGGTATCCACGATGGCAGGGATGATCAAAACCAAGGCAAGAAACGCTGCTCCAGGATAATCGCGTTCCAATGCCGTGGCAATGCACCTGTCGCAAGCATAGTTAGGGAGGCAACGGAAATAACGTTGGCGTTTTCCTCTTCATCCAGAACTCGGGGAAAGACATCTATGAAGAAGGATGTCGAATCGGACACTGTCAGAATGAGGTCTTCTGAAGTCTGAGATGAGAGAGTTGAAAGAAACGAGCATAGATGTCCAGATAAGACTTTGGCCTTGATGCATTGATGGACAGTGCAACCAGAAGATTAGGGTTCAGATATTCATCTACCGCGGTGGCCATGATGGTGGTTCCAAGAGTTTATAATTGGTTTATATAAGTTTTATATAAGTATCTCGGAACTTCCGGACCGAGCTCTCAGCTCTGACTATCTCGGTTCATTCATCAACATTTCGCGTCTTTGTTCCCCGTCGCTAGGGCTAGCTTGCATCTTCGAGGAATCATACTGACTTCCAATGTTGTATTTGTCTTACTTAGAAGGCATTGTGTCATCGCTAAAGGAGAACAGTACAACAATCAATATTCAGATGGCATTGAATTCGACACACCTATGATACTCAGTGTTTGACACTATCATACGGAACGAGCGGTACATTGATTCAAAGGGGTGCTTGGATCGGCGGGCATCAATACTGCAGGACCAGGAACTTATTATTCAAGGGAAACATATAATAGCTGAGAGGGTAAATTTTATAATTAAAAATTTGTCAAGTCTCATCTCGAGCAAAACGGTAGACATGATAACATACAAAATACGATGACGTTGTATAGGGTATATTAAGGACGAAATCACCTTGTATAGTCTCCAATGATAACAGACTTGCTGTTCACACAACGGTAACCACTCTGTGAGGTCCACTTTTGGGATGAACTAACCCCATACCAATAGCCCAGTCATCTCTGTTGCTCATTTCAACCATTTCCTTCGCCATATCCAACCTTCGGTAGTACTTCTTTGGCTCTCCTTCTTTCTGCACAATGCAGTCGTACATTTGCAAACATTGCGTGAAAGAATTGCTCAGAGTCAAAAATGTGACAGAGCAGAGTAGCAAGCATGCCAGGAGCAAGCTCCCAACTGTTGATGCGTTGAATGCGAGGATGACGGCGGCATAAACGAGTACTGTGGAGAGCATTACGGCAACGCTCTCCACAGCAGAAACATCTCGAAGCCATTGGCCCACTGTTACGGTCTTCAGATCATTTATCGTCCCCCGCAAACGTACCCAGCGATCCTGGGTCAGTAGTATGAGGAGATCACCGTCCCCATCCTCTTTCGCGCCTTTCCACCCCGGCTTATTTCTCCGCCAGATGATGATCACGTTGATCAACCTGGCCAAAACGAACATCCCTATCACCGTGCACCCCCACCAATCTCCAATGGTGGCCAGAAATACGAAAACGGGTGACAGTTGATATCGGGCATAAGAGGTACAAAAGAGTCGCGGGGACGCCAGTAGTGAACAACGATTGGAAGACCTGGTTTTTAAGGGATAGATCGCTGTTTCGGGAGGGATGTTGGGACACCTGGGCTGTGACGAGGTGGCCAGCTTTGCCAATGCTTTGTAGGTAGCTGACAGCTGCGGGATTTTCAATGCGAAAGACGTATCCACTGGTCATGGCGCCAGCCATAGGAAATTCACCGTGATTGACTTCATCGGCACACTGTTGTTTATGCATCCCTGGCACAAGGACAAGTGCGTCTAGAAAGGAGGCGCTCCCTGTCAACGCCGTCCTTACCGTGGCTGCAGAGAGGTCCGCGAGGGCGACAAGCCCTGCAGCTTCGAGGGTGACAGGACTTGAGATAGTGGAAGTCCTGAACATGGGAGGAAACTGGTGAGAAGTCTAGAATTCGAGTTCAAATAAAGGAGAAAAGTGCTGTTATTGAGAGTTAGGAATCTTAAAAGCGATCGTGGAAGGAGAATCGGCTCCATCTTTGCAATGTGAAGCTGTCGAAAAGAACGGCCTTTCACAGCCTCTTAGCAGACCAGGCTGTAGTGAAATGGACGCTCTCGCGATTCGAGCTGTTGAATTGAATACAGGGTAACATAGTTGTGAGTAGTATAGCACGTATGCGGTACACTGCATAGCCTGCAACATGTCAATAAAGCGTGTTCTGCCAGCGTATAATGAAAGTACCCTTAGCTGTATGAGGCCAGGTGGACTGAGCTAGGTCTTCGTAAGAAGTGATGATGGCGAAGAATACATCTGTTTATAGCACTTATACGACAAAAGGATGATGGGGACGAAAGACAACAGCTTCGGCTATTTCCGGTCTGCCTTCTTCCGACTGGCAATCAGGAAATTTGACGCTTAACAGCTCGAACATGCCCTTTCGCATTTTTTACACGAGTTTTCAAGACCGAGGCGATACTAATGATGTACAGCTTACAGCGTTGACTCATGTATAGCATCATTTTGTTGCCTCGACTCGGAGAACTCCATGCCGTACGGGCTCATCCGACTATGCGGTACCCAATTGCGCTGGAATACAAAGGATGCTTTTGGACGACGAGTATGAATTCACTGACAATAAAAATTTGGTTGCAAACACGTGAGATCTCCGCCCTACAGCAATACATCTCAAAGCTCGAGCGTCACAGATGCCGGGGGGGCTGTAGTTGATGAAGGAACATTCAGGAAATGAGCTTGGCGCGTATCAATCTAGACACTGCATCGTAAATTTTCTGATGTTCTCATTTGCATACAGAAGCACTCGGCATCAATGGTATTACCTGAATATATTAGTAATTACCCAGGGTCAACGTCAAAGCACTTACTTTTAAATCTTGTCTTCTAACGAGCTTTCGCCACCACATAAACCTATTGTTTCTAACTTCAAGTTGTTACACTTTGCCTGACGTCCGATTGACGCTCTCCATGCTCAGCACGTCCTCCATGTCAGGGTCTCTCACCCTCCAGGCCGCTGGGCTCGTTGCCCTCGCAGACCCTTTCTGTTGTTGCTCAGAGGACAGCACTGATGGGAACGGCCTCGTACCTCGACATTCTTGTCCTTGCACCAGGTATGCATCAACAGCAGTCCGCCGACGAAGTCAATCGTGGTGAATATCCAATGACTGGTTCGATGACCAAGGGCAACGTTTTCCGCGTCGAGAATCCTGCTACGGTCAGATACCTACAAAACATTAGTCGCAACGGGCTTGCCTCGTTACAGCCGAGGTATCATTAAAACCACCCCTCCCACAAGTCGCTGATAATCCCCTTTGGGATAAAGATTTATCCCCATTTTACTTCGCCGGCGCACGCGCGGCTGTGCTATACTTTCTTTGCCCGGTACTCGCCGTCATCGTTTTTACACTCCTGGGAGCCATCAGAGATTGGTGGGGATTAGCGGTCCTCGTGACACTCGTTTTCGCTAGATGGATCAACGTGGTCGTTATCAAGCGCAGAAGCCGAGAGGATTGGAAGGGGGCGAAAGAAGAGGGTCGCGATGATCTGTTCGTGCTCCTGAGCCAGGATCGTTGGGTTCGTTTGCAAGGGACAATAAATGACCTAAAGACTGCGACAGCAGGCCAGTGGTTGCGCGAACCGCATTCTGGGGAGAGCTTCGCTGTAGGGTTGGCTACGCTTTTGGTCTACTCATCGGCGGCTCTCGCCGGTAATGCGTCAACGGTAGGGAGCTTGCTTATCGCATGTTTGCTGCTGTGCACCGTGGCTCTCTTAGCTCTTTGCAACTCTTCGACAAGATGTCTGCAGATGTATGACTGTGTTGTGCGAGAGGCCGAAGGGTCATTGAAGGAGTACCCGCGTAGAATGGAGATGGTCAAGTACCTCATTCACGAGACCCGGAGAAGTGATTGGGCGCTTGGGATGGAGCTTATCACATCTGATGAGCGGGCGAAGATTGTCAAATCTATGCCACCGTCTAATGAGCCCACGGATCGACCATTATCAATGCATCCGTCTCTACCGCTGTCCAGCCATGTTGACAGGAATAGCCTTTGATTTCTATCATTCACAGTTCTTCCCGCTTATCAAGTCTTGTCTATCATTTTTATATCTAAGTACTATAGAATAATATAATGAAACACGGTTTACACATACAATGTATAATGAAGCGTTACGATTGCGGGTTTTGGTGTTGACCACCTGCAGAGAAATGATTGAGAGGTAGGCGAGGGTAGGCGGGACTTAGAAATGCATTGAGAACGGTCATACATTAAGTATAAGCGATGTTTGGAACACGGTGCACGGTGCACAGCAGCTGTATAAGAAGAGAGCGCACAATGAGAGATCCGAATATGCAGCCACAAAAAGAGACCGATGGTCTTTCACATTTGGAAAGGATCTGTCAGCTTATCGTAAGAAACGAACAAAGATGGACACACCGCGGACTTGATTTGATTGTGGCTTTCCATCTTGATCTCACAAAGGTAAGTATACCAAGCGGTTTATAAAGAATATGTCTTCAAAACACTCACCTCGATAGATGACTACGATTAAATTTGAAGCACCAGCCCTTACGAAGGAAACATGGTGCGAAGTCGGCATTATTTCTTGTCTTCATCGATTACTTGCTGACGTCTTATATAGCTAATCCATACGGACTTTTCGTTCCCTTTTTCAAGCTCGGCGGATACTTCATCCCGTTCGACGTCGCGAAGAAGTGGGTAATCGAGGACGCGCCAGAATTACAGGGTCCCATAGATATGGACCTCACGGGGCAATCGGCTAACGCTCTTTTAGGGAAGAAGAGGAAAGCGCATCTCTTCAATGCCTACGAGCTGGACGTCGCCTCTGTTCGCGAAGATTTGTACGTGTCCTCGAGTGTGATGCTGCGCATACCAGGCGCATCTGTGAGGACTATACTCCTCCAACACAGTTGGGAAGAAGAAGAGGACGTTGGGAAAGTGCAGGACTTGCACGTATATCCAGAAAGTGGAACGAGGGAAGCGTACGACGCGAAAGTGTGGTTGGAGGCTGAGATGAAGCGATTTAATATGGAGATCAGATGGAGCACGGTGGCTGATGTGAATACGGGAAGAACGAGTGAAGTAAACAGGAAGCCACCAGAGGGCTATTATTCGCGATATTTTGTTTTTAAATTCAGACAACTAGGACTAGTCGAGTCCTAACCTTCCCTGACGTGCACTCACTGCCTCACGGGATGGTCCAATCCTCGCGTCCCGCGAGTGTGTCAGTTATCCGCTCAAAGGTGGCCATCTGATAACTCTCAGGCCTCATCTCTTCGACAACATCGGTTGAAATCCAAAAGCTTTCGAAACGGCCCGCAGGCCCGTGTGATCAGATTAAACGGAAAGCATAGTACCAGAAAGAGCTTCTTCGTGGGTCCCAAGTCTCACAAGTTTGACACCGATAACAACACGAGGACATTTCCCGCGCTACCTCCGGTTTTTTCTCCTTTCTTTTTTTGAAAGAATTTTCTCAGTTCTGAGAAGCGTATATAATCCTATTTGATATGAACCTTTCTATAACAAGGGTGTCAAGGACGAATGACTACCAATCAGTTTAGTGCACCTAACCTCGCGAAAAGAACACCAGCGTGAGCTGAGATAAGTTTTATTCTCGTGTACGCGTGCACTTGCATCCTGCGGCGTGTCGAAGGCTCGTATGCGGAGGCGATCCTCCTTCAGAGTGCGGTGGAGTACGAGTACATTGCACGGCCGCTGGAATGTACACGCATACGACGCGGAGAAGATTGCGATGCGAAAGAGTGGCTGGAAAAGGAGATGAAGCGATTTGGGGTGGAGATCAGTTGGAATACGGTGGTCGATATTTTACGCAAAGTATTCGGCCCAGGCTCGTGCCATGCCAGGGAGGCAGCCAAGTCTACTTCCTCGGTGAATTAGTCATCGCACAATAGAGATACACAGTGAACATCTAAGCGGCAGTTTCGACTTGAGATCGTTCCGATGAATCGTAAACGCGAGATATCCTATGTCGTCAAGAATATCACGACCAGCGTTCGAGGTCCAGATAAATGCGATTATCGTCATATAGCTGGATGAACGCCGCATGTCCTACGTAAACAGCAGGGACGCCTAAAGCTTGCAAGCAGGTACATCGGGTTGGGAAGCCTGGGTCCCACGGAAAGAGAACATGCAGAAGAAATGCAACGTTCGTCATTATAGAAAAGGGTCGGAAGCAAAGAGGCCAAGGTAAACACTATGCAACAGTACGTGTTTTGTACGTGCAATAGGAGAGACGTGACTGCTGGTGCACCCCGAGAGTAATTGAGAGCGCTTTACGTTCTTGAGCGGGTCGGCTGGGCTGAAACTGCACAGTTGAGGGTGTTTGCCGACGCGTAGCTTTTGAAGGTGATACCGGTCTATCAAAAGTTCAGGTTAACATGTTATACAATACTCAAAATAACGTTAACATACACATTCTGTCCTTTCACAGACGATGTTGATGATGGTACGGGATGAGGATATGTACCATCACGTGCGGTATCCGCCATCGATTTTCCGCTTGCGGATCCCAACTTAGGAGCCTCTTTGCCGCATCTACATCCATGTCCACCTCAGAAAATTCGGAACATGCTATTCTGACCTATGTACAAGTCAGTAAGAGCATTGAAAAACTGACAGAACACCACAAAAGCCTCGTGGTGAAACGCGACTCACCTGTTTCAAAGGCCCTGAACAGCGTCGTCTCTTGCCCCTTTGTCTCCTTCACCCTCGATTACCTCAATGGTGACTGCAAGTTCCGAGGCCCGAATGACACGCCCTTTGGTACACTCGGCTCCCCGAATGTTGATGCCATTCGCGCCCAAAGCGAGCCGTCTTCGTTCGGCAAGGGCGACCAGACGGTCACAGACCCCGCCTACCGTGATGGACGCGAGATCCGTGGAAAAGACATCACTTGTCCGTCCAAATCGGATTATACCGCCTCTCTTCACTTCCTTCTTCTCGACCTCAAGACTGTCCTAGAGGCGACCCTATTCGTGGGCAAGGAAGTTGATGTCCGGCTGTACAAGCTCGCGATGTATGATGAAGGCGGTCACTTTGACTGGCACCGCGACTCGACCCACGGGAAGAACCATCACGCCACTGTCCTAGTCGCGCTCAACACATCCTGGTCAGGCGGCGCGTTCCAACTCCGACACGACGGTGAGGAGATGGTCGTGGATATGCATCCCAAAATCACCGGCGCCGAAGAACCCCAGCCCTACATCAATCTCAAAGCCGTGGCATTCTACACCGACGTGGAGCATAAAGTTGAGCCCGTCACGTCGGGTGTACGGTTAATCCTCCAATACGATGTGCTCGTCTGTACACCGAAAACTGGCCCGTCGCGCCTTGCTTATACTCCTGGGGAGTACGACTTTTCGACTCTCGATGTCGTGAGCGGAAAATCGCGGATGGATTTCATGGGAGAGGATTATCGGCCTGGGCCACCACACGACAACGAGATCCAGTACCCATCCTCTTCTCCTAGCGACGTCCAGGCTCTCGTTGAAGCAGTTCAGAAAGTCATCTCTAGTGGGACAGAAGAGATAGGCATCCCGCTCCGCCATCTCTATCGGCAATCCAGCATATGTAAGGAGTACCTCAAAGGGGTCGATGCTGTCATATATGCTGCGCTCAGTGCTGTATTCGACGTGTCGCTGGTCCCCGTGATCCTGCGCGAAAATACGGAACATGTATACTCAGAGTGGACCGAGTCTTCGGAGCCTAAGTCGATTATATCGGTGTATAAGGTTATTGAAGGGAATGGGGACGAGGAGGATGACGATGATGATGATGAGGGTGCCAGGAAGAGGGTGAGACGATCCACCGAGTTTCATTTGAGCGGCGTTTCGGACCTCGTGGAGATCAGCAGGAAGGAGTATATCGAACATACGGGCAACGAGGCGCAGGAAGCGGAGTACAAGTATTTCGGAGGAGGAATGTTCATCAAGGCTAAGAAAGCGTAGTTGGAATTCATCTTTTCAAAGCCTTGCATGGCAAGATTTTCGTATCATTGTCAACTCAAGTTGTGTTCGGATGGATGGAGGAATGAGGATTTTGTTTGTGCATGTTGGGATCTATGGGCAACCATGAGTCCAAACTTCGTTCTCTTCCTTCTATGATCAACCGACGATGACCCGGACTCTTTTCTCGTATTTTTGGGACGCGGCGCTCGTCGCTGACCAGTGGCCCACTTTGTCATCCTTAAATAACTCGAGACTATCCACAAAGCGATGTAGTTTGCACTACTCACCGTTCACAAAGTCCTACCTTGGCACCAGGTACAGAACTTTTCTAGTTCGGTGTGCATTCGTTTCGCGTACTTCTACTGTAAATTCAACTCTAACAAAAACGTAACCATAGTTGACGTATACCGTACTCAACAATGCTCCAAATCCTGCTCACCATACCTCGAACGACGTCGACAATCGTATTCCTCGATTCCTTCTTAGGGCTACCGAATTATTGGATTTGAGGCCTTTCAAAGCGTACATGCTGCAGATTGGAGCGGAACGCAGAGAGGATGGTCAATCCGTGTGGACTCGAAGGCTCTGAGGGTGACGTCTGATGCTCGATGTTGGATATATGCGCGACCAAAGAGTCTACGATGCATCTGGAAGAGTACGATGATGATGTCTCGTGTATCGGAGTAGGCACTGGCTGACGGAGGGGCTCAGTGAGATGATGAGGTGGAAGAGGAGGGTTTGCGAAGGCAGGGTCCAAACTTACCAAGAGAAGGTACGCTGGTTGGCCAAGTCAATGCCTGCAGGATCGTCTCAACCAGCTCTCCATGAAGCACCGTCCGTCATGGATCAGCTATTGTCGACATTGGAAGTTCGGTTTAAGGGCGAATGTCGATGACAAAGACCCCGAATAAATGCTTGGCGACGTTATTAGCATACCAGCATCCAGGACAAACGGAGTCACTCACGATAACCCGTCAAAGAATGCCACGGTGCCATCACGACGATAAAGAAGAGAAAGGATGGCTCTCAGAGGTGTGTCGCTTTTACTTCTTTGAATGGTGACTATATGCTGAGTTCTTTCAGAGTGCCGTACAGTACATATGGCGTAGCCGTTTCGCAGGCTTGACTATGCCCGAGAGGAACACACCTGCTTTAGGATCAACTCGCGAGGCACACCACCTCTCACAGGCTTAGCGATCTTGTCGCTAACCTGTCCGGGACGGTCTTTACCGGAGGGTGACCTAAGCGTCTCACGAGTAACAAAAACATGGAGAAGGTTCTGGCTACGTGCACAGATTCCACCCACGCATCTCACGCACCCAAACATCCGCAAGGTGGCGGTGCATGCATCAACGGCGTGCTTTTCCAAAGTGATTTTCCCTTCCTTGGAGACCCTCTTCATCGATGCCGAGGTCTTCCAAGTGAAGTTTGTACCAGAACATCTCGCTTACCTGACCTCCCTTATGGGCAAATCACACTATGCTCGGCAGTCACTGCACATGATAGTCTTTTCTCGATCCTGTTCCCATCTTACACCTGTTTTCACATCAAGTCTGGCATCTCTTACTGTCGAAGTCTACGCACGCACCTCGAGGGAGATGTACCACATCCTCATGTACAACCCAGACAGCAGCTACCCCGTCGTACCCAATCTTACGCATCTGGTCATCAAAGAGACGGCTCTGGTCTCCGATCAGAATTTGCTTATTGATGGTGCTTACCTGAAGATGGTCCGCTCGAGAGAGAAGATGTTCCAGTCGATTTCCCTCCGAGTCGTTATTTACTACCGGAGCCAGTTTGTATCATGTCTTCATCCTTTGTTGGACGAACTCAAGTCTCTCGGATCGTCTGTGGGTTTGCGTATTTGGTGGTCGAGAAGAGGGGGTTGGGATAATAAGCAGGGGAAGGACCCTGATTTGATCCAGCTGGCATTTTGTCGCGATGAGGAAAAGATTGGCTGACGCTCTTGATATTATACTATCTTGAATTTATTAATGTCACCACAACCTCTCTTTGTTTCATGCCTATATCTTCAATCCCGACATTTTGAATAATGTATTTTTTGGTATGTATCTTCTTGGCCACTTTTCTTGTCGCCAATACACGCGTAGGTCAATAATACACCTCGTCAAAATCGTCCTTTGCCAATATGCTGGCATACCCCACTGCATAACATACCGCCCCATGCATTTACAAAGAAATGTATAATGGAGTTACTACGCGTACTGCTCCGACACACATGCTTAAACCCCAGTTATATGCACGTCCTTTTTGTAAACATTGCTGGAGAGGCTTCTCACTCCTCTCGACATGCTCGACTTCGCTTCATCGGCCCCTTGTCTCGCGGAGATAACCAGTCCGAAGTTCTGGAGTCACTGGTCGCTCGCTCCCGGCGATTCAAACATTGTTTCCTTCTCCGACTACCATGCTACTTTTCTCTTGTCACTCTTCCTTCGCCCATCACAGCTATTCAAGACCTTCAAGACGATTCAAACGCATTTTCTAGTTCCCCGGGAACTTTTAAACATCCTGTGAATAAAATTTAAAAGTTAGTTTTATGACACTTACCCTTCGTTTTAGTCGAGGATTTCGACTGCCTAAAAGCCAAAATTCTTGAAAGAATTTTCCCGGAAACTCACGCTAGCGTAAAGGATTTCAATGATAGTGCGGTGTAGGGGTGTGAGGATGGATATCGAAGATGCGTGCCTGCAGATTCAATGTAAGTTCCCCCATATGCCTGGCAATACATCTCATCGAAGACCTTCCTTGCCCAGTACCCCTTCGTCGCCTGCTCTCAATGCTGCCCAGCCTCCCTCGACACTATATGCGCATCTCTGCATCTTCCCCAGTTCAGGACGAATATACCTTCAAGTTGGAAAGACCGATTCTACCCGAAGACAACGTATCACCATCTTCTTGCATAGTCTCAGACCCTCTTTGTGTCATCTCCTGATTAATACCACATTCTGCATTGCCACGATTTAAGTCTCATTTCCCGAATATGCTTGGTTGCTTGACGATTTTTCATCGCAATGATATCGAGCTGCAGACTGAAGGCGTGTGCCATGGCTTGAGTACCAAAATCTCGTTGTTCAAGGGCAGGATTCGTACGTATATCGGTTTTTGCCCTGTTTTCTGAGGTGTCTGAACTTCTTTATACAGGTGTAGAGCGTATCGTAGCTTTGTATGTGCGAACGATACTCGCTTCTAAGCACTAGGCGCTACTGTACAACAAATGAAGACTTGGTCTCTATTCATTACAATCAATCCAGCTCTGATTTGCGACGAAATGGCGACGGCGAGCCATGGCGGATACATGAATGGAATGACTGTTTGTTCGATTTTGGGACTGCAGGTATGTGTGCATATATTTCAAGATTTCTGATGTGATTCTCCGCTCTTCAGTTCGAGCGCAGCAAGACGGGGAACAAGCCTTTCTGTAACATCCACTCCGATGACGCTTGCGACATTCAACACCTGAAATCTCTATAGCAACGCTGTTACATAAAGCTCTCCTAGCACGCAGCTGTCCCCGAAATCCCTGAACTCCCTACTGCGTGCCAGACAGCTAATTTCTGCACAGCCAGAAATGTTCCTTTCAGGAGATGTGTTCACGTTGGCAAGGGGAGGAATGCAGCCAACTCTTCCTTTTGCCTAACGCGTACGTCGTATATATAGCGGGGAGATGCAAAACATCTGGATCCACGCGTGTCTTCTGAATGTTTAAAGGGTCCGAAGTCTAACGGCTGCAGATCCAGGAAGAAGCAGAATGACTGTAACCAAGGGATAGGAACCGCTGGACTCAGTCAAAACGTTGTTGCCATTCACCTGAGTCACCAGTGGGAGGGATCATATTCATGCGAGATAATTCATGGCCAGAATACCTTAGTCACTCATCACTTCTCTTCGCGAAGACCTCCTCGTCACACGTGCGTTAGCGTCGTTGTTGCACCCCACCCCATGACTCTCATCCTCGCTTCTAGTATGGCCTGAGTCTTAAATTCACCCTTCTATAGGCCTACCTAAGGTCTTCAATGCACGGCATCGTGTGTAACACGTGTATACAGGTGTATACAAAACCATAGCTTCAAGAATCCTCTCTTCCTCACTCCAACTATCATCAACTGCAAAGTGAGCATATCCCTTTTGTCGTCCTGTTCTGTGTCTTACTGAGTTGATGTATCAGGATGCGCGTAAGCCCGAGACCACCAAAGCCTTTCAATGGACAACGCGCTGAATACAAAAAGTTTCGACGAAGCGTGCAGTTGTGTCTGGCAGCTCATGACAAGCTCCTGGATGACGAATCCAAGATCTTGTTCATTCTGTCATACATGCAAGACGGATTAGCTGGAGTGTGGGCCCAGAACTATATGGACCATCACACTGATGGCGGCCGACTCAGAGTCGGGACATATACCGACTTTAGCAACGAGCTCGACCAGGCCTTTTTGGATCCGAATGAGGATGTGCTCGCCGAAGCGGAACTACAGACGCTTCGACAAGGACGAAGAACTGCACAGGAGTTTTTCATCGAGTTTGACCGTCTTTTGCGAGATGCGGGAGGGCGGAGCGACGATTCTAAGATTTGGATGCTGAAAAGGGCGCTCAATCCTGGTCTCGTCCGAAAGATCAATTTGAATCTCAATGGTCCGCCGGCGACGTATCAAGGCTGGAAGGAAACGGCCCTGGATCGCGATGCCAGGTACTGGCATGTACGGATCTTGCGGGGAATGCAACAAGATGGGAGTAGTGGGAAGGAGTCATCCCGAGAAGGATCGGTTGCTGATGGGGAAGACACGACTGATGGAGGGTATGTGGATTTGGCGGAAATGCGCAGATTGGGACTCTGCTTCAACTGCAGAGAACACGGCCACTTGGCGCGTAACTGCCCGAACAAGCGCTAGATTCGCTGAAGAATTGGATGTTGACTCGCAAGGAATTGCAAGAGTAGATCATGAAGGGGGAAGGCATCTAGACACGTTCGTGAGATATTGGGTTTTCATCTATTACTATTACTAGGCTGGTCCCTACAAGTTAGTTACAGAGATAAGATATGTTATGAACCAAGTATATCCTTGAACTCGAAGGCAAAAGAATAATTCCAAAGACTAACGCATACTCGCATACTCATCTTCTCGACTTCCACCCTCAGCCATCATCTTTGTGTCTTGCTGGTCACCGACTCACCATATTCTCCGTTGCAAGGCTTAGACTTTATTCCACAAAAAATCTCCTTCCGGCACGTCATTAAGATGAGCAGACAAGTTAGTGGTGCTGTTAAGGATTTGGGTATTTTGGCTAATACACGAGTTACTGAATACCCGAGTAAAACCCAAGCTGAGAGCGAGGATGTCCGAAAGCCGAGTTCCAGCCACCAAGAGGGATCCGTAAGGGTACTAACAAGCGCTAGGCGTAGTTAACGAGGGCGTCAGCAAGCGCTAGGCATAACTGACTGGGTCTCCGAAAAGCGCTAGGCGTAGTCGGAAAGCAATTGATTGGCAAGCGCTAGGCGTAACCGATCAAGGTTGCTTAGTTCACACAGTTAAGTGGACGTTCGAAGATGGGTAAAATTAGCTTGAGATCCTAATACAATGGGAATTACAATACTTATATACCACTAGTAAGGAATTGAGTCATTATTATTCTAGTATTGGTGTTGGGATTTGGCAATCCGGCATCATGCCGAGTTTGCTTATTAAGGTAGAAGTCTTAGGAAAAGCGTGGAAAGTTCTAGTAAAAGTACATTTAGTATAAAAGTAGGTACTGTAGAGTAGATCCTGCAGAGCTCAGCCAAGCGCAATACTATTGGCTTGCTACCGTGCATGTGACACTGGGAACGAACCGATACCCCGTTTTCCAACAATTGGCAAGAAGAAGGGAGAAAGCAAGAGAAAATGAGAGAAAATACCAGTAAGCCGAGGTCAAGGCCGAGAAGGCCGAGAGTAGGCATGTGTTGACTCATGTACAGACCGGAAAAGACATGAAATCCATGACAGGTGCCTAGATGCGAGTCAGCGTTGAATGACAGTGTCAAGGTCTCGTTATGCGAGGGCTGGATGCGTATGTATACTGGTTGGACTCTTCACTTTGTGAGATATATAACCTAGTGTCATTTGATGGTCCATGAGGAATCGCACTGACTGTCGGAAGATATCCTTCCGGAGTAACAGTTAGCGCAACTTCAATCTCAGGCATAGGGCATCGGCAATGCTAAGCGTCGACCTACTCGGACAGAAGAGATCAGGAGACCGTGTTAATTCCCAGAGAGACGATGATGCGCTGACTTGCCAGTCTGGCGATCGATACTATACGTGAACAGACCACAGGCAATCCTTCCGATCATAGGCATCAGTTATGAGGACAACGATAACATCGAAGATGAGTATATTAGTATCATATCGGACGTGCAGGGATTGAGTGAGATTCTATGGTACATAGTATGAGATTTCATTATCTAAATTGACTCGATTTCTCCAATATAATGCGAAACTGCATTTACTACGTCTTCTTTCCTTGAATGTCGAGAGTGCAAGAATTCCTGGAATTTTGGATGTGCTGCAACCTATGATCAATGTGCCATTGAGCCTGAGGGGTTAACGATGCTGTGAAACTCCGTACCCGTGAATACTCCACTGCATTGGGGTCTCTGTTACCACAGCACTATCAGAGTGGAAATATAAATCAACAAAGAAAGATGGGCTCACCTAGATGAACCAGAAGAAGAGATTTCACACAGCCAAGGTGGCTGATTTACATCCTTATGTGCCTCATAGTCATCCTGTGGCAAAAACTCCTTATCATCATGGCCCAGCATATTATGCAGGTCCCGAATTACAACAATGGCCAGGACATGTTTGAGAAAGGCCCATTGGCGAAATTCTTCTGATGATGTCCACTGCACTAATCGTGAAAGACACACTAGCCAGATATCACGTTTGAAGGGATGTCGTGCCCAGTCATAGAGGACATTCTCATTATGCTCATTAATGAGAAGCAACACAACCGAGAAGAATGTGTTGGTCAAAAATAGGGCTTTCCAATGCGGCAGGTTGGAGGGAGTCAGTATCGTGCATAGGAAAATTCGAAGACATGCCCACAGAACTTGATGG
This sequence comes from Desarmillaria tabescens, assembly GCF_030435595.1. Classification (NCBI taxonomy): domain Eukaryota; kingdom Fungi; phylum Basidiomycota; class Agaricomycetes; order Agaricales; family Physalacriaceae; genus Desarmillaria; species Desarmillaria tabescens. The sequence goes on along the minus strand of NW_026848570.1, from coordinate 21,410 downwards.
TAAGAGACCTTTCAGGATAGGAAGCATTGCATCATTCTCTGACTTCTCGCCGCCATCTGCTAGTGACCGAAGGTAGCACTGATATGCAACGGAATACACCCGTATGTTAGAAGCAGACTCTCCCCAGTATCCATTAAGAATCAGGAGCGTCTCCCATGCAAGTTTTTCAAGAGTCATGAATATCTTGCGCGCAAGGGTTTCAAGATCTCCGACTGTAGCAAATGTTTCGGAGGAAAGCAGGGAGCATCAGGTGTTGAAGAATGGGATGACTGGTACACTGTCAAAAGGATTACTGAGAAAGTTCGCGCACATGCATTCAATAATGATGAGGGAAGTTTCGATGACCTGCTTTCGATCTGAGGCGTGCGCTGAGTCACGTAATCTCTGCTGGATTCGGGGGATAAGCTGAAGCATGGTACGAAGATGTACTGAGTCGGCATTATCACGAATTTTACTGCAATCATAATCCCAGCTAAACCATAGTTTGTCCAGAATATACTCCCTCATCTCATCTGTAGGCTTGTCGATAGTGGTGACATCCTCACTCTCACTTGTAGTCAAGGGACCCACAAGGATTTTCATGAGCTCAAGCTCTAATTCCAAAACATCTCTGCCAGGGCGAGGCGGGAAAGAGATGGCGTGCTTAACTAGCGTCTTCCACACCACTGAATGCAAGGCGAGGGAAGAGCGCTGCGGGCCTTGAAGGATTCTGAGAAGAACAGTTAACGGCCTCTCGGAATCTGTCACGGAGTACAGTATCATTTTCAGTTGCTCGTTGGAACACCGATCTGCCATGCGATCACGGTCGGGGGAAAAGTCAGAGTAATGAAGGAGCAAATATGCTCTATAGCGGAGCTCCAATTCTCTTTCGGCGTCAGGAGATGGCGCACCTATGTGCTTTATCTGCTGGCGCAGAGACACCACAAAGGCAGATCGCCATCCCTCCGGAAGACATTTCAAAGTAGCAGATGTCATCCCAGAACAGGCTTGCAGCACACTTTGATGCACCGATGCGTTAGATGTGGAGGAGTGTAGCCAGAGCAGAGATTGCGCATCCACTTTGGCGGCACATTTTTGAACGTGATCATGCTCAATTTCCTTCAGACTCAGAGGACGTTTTCGGCGTTGTAAAATGATATTGGGGGTTATCCCAGTTATCCGGTGCATGATTAAGCGAAGATTGATGCGGGTTATTGATATTAATAAGCGAAGGTTATAGTGGCGGCGAAACGGCAGAAATGGAGATGGGGTATGCGAATGGCATCGCATGAGGGTGATACGTGGAATAAGAGGGATAATGAATTGATACAGTTGGTGGATGTAAAGCGTTAACGGGACCTTGTATGGACAGTAGGGATAAACAAAGGGGAGGATTAGGGCAACAACATAGGCTATGTATGTCGCTGCACCAATGACGGATACTAGCCAGGCAACTTTCATTCCCAGAGAGAAGAGGAAAACAACGAGGCCAGCGAAGAAGAACGCCAATGAAACGTGAAGGAGGACTGGAAGCAAGCCGATGATCATTGGCACCTGCCACTTCTGTAGTCCAGCGTATCGCAAATGTCGGATTCTTGCACAGTCGCGCTCACAGCTGCCGGAGACAACGGCGACGTATTGATGGAGCCATTGTTTGACCAGAACGGCAACCAAGGCAGTGACGAGGCTAAACGTCAGACTCACGAACCACAAGCTGTTCATCCACTCGTCGGAATGGCCGGGAGTAAAGAAGGCGGTAGGTGAGGAAGGAACAGAGGACTGGGAGCCGTTCGACATAGTGACCTTGAGGATTTCAAAGAGAAGACGCGCAGATGCCTCGTTGTAATCTGGCTGCATGTTTTGCGACGTTTGGACCACGAATGTTGTCAGTACTGCAGAGAAGAGACCGGCCTGTGATGGTATTAGACTTTCGAGAACCCGCTTTCAAAGGAAATCTGAGACATACAAAAACAAGTAGGACATCAATGGTATCCCGCCACTTTGCCAACATATTGGCGTCAAAATCGGCCGCTCCGTCAAGGTAGATGGACCATATCCGTGCATTACGAGACATCTCTTGGCCATAGGGATCGAGAGGGTAGCGCGCCTTATAGTCGCGTGGAGTAGCGCCTGAAGTCAATTGAGTATGTCACAGCAGAAAATCTGAAGCAATTGAACACACCGACTCCCCACGACGACGGCTGATTCTTCCTCATTCCAAAAAACGTCCCGCTTGGAGGGTTTCTCTGAGCATTAGGATCTTCAGGATTAGCTGTTGAACTGACACGATTCCCAGCTGCTGAAGATTGATTCGGAGGTGTTTCCACACAATTCTTGTTGGTTTCTGGCATACTAGTAAGGCGACACAAATTGGCAAGTCAGTATAATCAAAGTCCATATAAAATGACAGAGCAGCTCACTTTAGATGATACGGTAGCTGTCAAGGAAGAACAGGCGCTATGACTGGACATTGGCAACACATTCTCATGTATCAATCAGCCCGCACAGTTCCGTTCCACAGCATAAAAAGTCATGATTAGTGATATTCCCACTGAGATAGCTGCGTGAATTCGCCGACCAAGGCAAGGAAGATATAATGAATACAGATGTCACACTGACAGACATTGTAAGCCAAGTAGCCAGGCAGCTAAGCCCACATTGTTGATCGTTGATCGTTGATGCTGGGAGTCTGACGCTGACTCATCCATCTTGTTGACTTCTTCCCTCCATCACCTCCGTGCCGTCCTCCGTCACATTGTCCTACGTCCTAAGAATTGGACTTTATTTCTGAGTATTCTCGGCGTAAAACGCTCGTCATGATGAGCAGAAAGGGTGAATGACGTTTATCCACCTGTAAACAGTGGCCGGCGAGGGATGCATGCTGTGGATTCAATATGCAAGGGCTGGACTTGTGCGTGCTTACCGTGCATTTGACTGGGTGAGATATTTGAACTTGTATATCCAGGTGTACTGTCTAGTAGCATAGAGGCCTCGCCAAAGCTCATCTTCTTCCGAACGCCATGATTGGGACACTCGCCTTAACTATCATCTTCATTTATGCCAACGTAGCACTTCTCTGCATACTCCTTGTTTCTGTTCTCCTCGAGTTTGACACGATAGGAAGGAATAGAAAGGTGTCAAGAGGGTATTGGACCACGGCCAGAAACAGACTGCTTTTCGCTAGCTGATCACTTTCGTCAAAGGTCCCATAACAAGTGGACAGTCGGCCTCCAGTTCTTATGCGGGGAGACATAAAATGGTTGCAGTAGGTACCCCCGGTAATCCGTGTCCTACAATGTCAGATTCACAGCCTTGTCTGACTTTGACGACTGTAGATCCCGTAAGGCGATCGTCGAAGGAACGTAGCGAATCTAGGAAGGTCTACAGTCCATAGAGCACCGGCCATCCCGTAAAGCTGAGCCAAGAACTGTCCGCTGCTCTCGATATCGACGACGCGAAGATCCGTTGAGGAAATAAACCAGATCTGTAAGTCCGCCTTTCGGTTTCATACTTTCATCACTAACCATGCGCAGTGTCATCAGTTCCAGTAAATGTAGTCCAGCAAATGCTTCAATGAAAGGCCGGCAGACTCGATGATCGATAGCAAGCCTAAGGAAGCGGCCTCTACGCGGGTTTCGCGCAAAAAGAATCTTTTCCGATTCGCCTCGTGAGGAGGAGTTGCCATATATCCTCACATACGATGCATGATGACTCTCAGACCACAGAAGGGTCGAAGGAGATCATATTCTTGGTTCTCTTTCCTCTTTGATGCGCGCAACGCCATCAGATGAACATAGGCAAATCACAGACCCACACATGTTCGTCAACATTCACCATCTGCGCCGGCGTCGCTACGCTTGAAATTACTTGGACTGAGGGCGATCAAGAAACTTCTCTCGTTCCGAGAGACATAACGGTTGGTGTTAGGCTGGTACACTGGTCCTACGCTCGATTTATGCAGTGTGCACTCAGGCGACGGGTAGAGGTGCTGTGCTCCGAAGGAACGCCATATCCTTTAGCCAGTTCGTCTTTGGTATTCTTCCCAGGCATCACAACAAGCTGGAGCTCGGTCGATACGAGGACGAAGAAGCATATGCCCAAAGCACTCCGCCCGATCAGACAGGCCCCATATTTAGCACCCTTCGTCCTCCCATGTCCTGATTATCGATCCTGACGAGATCATCAACGACGAAAATGCACATGGTGAAGCACCAGCATTTTCTGTACCATCCCATGAGAATGGAGGCAGTACCGAAGAAACGATATCTGCACCCTTCTTTTGTTTTGCTTACGATAATGACGTTTTTGTCTTCAATTTGCGTCTGTCGAGGTCGCCGAAGCGTACGAGGATGCACCATGGATAGATGTTTGTCACAAGAATAGGGAGGGAAGGATTTGGCGGCGGCAGCCACCGAGGAAGGACGTTTATAATCACCGAAAGATGGTGCGGGTTGTGGTTGATGCAGAAGTCAGGTGATACCGAAGGACTGGGGACAGAGACGGCTACGTGGTAGCAAGGTCTGGCTATGGTGATAGAGTAGGCCGGATCCTCTCGAGTCTTGTCCCTCTTTCTTGCGTGCAGTTCCACAACTTTTTGCGAGGACATATTGCGTCAAGACCTGCTTGCTGTCACAGGCATCGTGCATGAGCAACGTCCTGTGTGGACTTCCGGATAGTAGGATACTGTGCCCGTTCCAGGATCGGCAGTAACACCGACTTCGCGGTTGTGCGATCGAACTATGCTCGCAGGCAACAGAGCTAGGTGCTGCGATTTATATGTGATCTTCCCAGATCCTAGTTATTAATCGTGAACGGGATGCCAAACACTGGTCACTCATATAGGCACCGAGTCAAGATAACAGTCGACGTAACATTGTTCAAGAGGACAGACCGGAAAAGGCAACTCGCGTTCTGTCTTTGTGTTTGCCGATGAAGATTTTCCTGTCTTGTTTTCTTTTTCGAGGCAGTATATGCGCGAGGAACGGGTGTAGCAGTCTTCGAGTAATAGCATGATTGTCGCAGACATTGTCCCGGGTTAACAGTTAGCGCGACTACAGTCTCGGGCATCGGGCATCGGCAAGGTTACGCGTCGACCTTCTAGGAAAGACGGAGATCAGGAGACCGTGTTTATTCCACGAGCGGCAAAAGTGTGCTTTTGGGCTGACATGCGAGTCCCGCGATCGATATGCACGCATAGACGGCAGAGCAGCGTGCTGTGGTCCAGTGGCGATCCTCCTGGGTAGCAGTCATCAGTCATGAGCAGAAAATTCATGTTGAATCTGCGTGGGGGTAGGATGAAGGTGGGAGATTCGAACAGCGGTCACGGTGACAACTTGAAAACACGATCGGAAGGCCGTGGCGTCTACATGGTTCTTTTGGTTTGCTGGTGTCGAAGGGTACGATGAGGATAGCAGAGAGATGCTGGGAAGGAATCAGGTAGCCCTCGAGGAACGGTGATGGTTGTCGCCGCCGATTTTGGTCCTATCCTGGGATATCAGTTTGCACACAATGGCAGGCCCCACGCTGCTGGCCTTAGTTGCCAGGAGTAACAAGCGATCTTGGAAATCGGTGGTACAATCCTTGGGGTCATGGCTGATATCTGTGCGAAATGGAAGGCTTGGTGATGGACGAAAGAGTGCTCATGATGGCTCGATGTCTGCGATAACAGAGCAACGGGGGGAAACTGAGTCGACCTTGTGTCTTGCGGTTTCGCGTTTTCGATGATTATTGGCGGAGCGACGAAAAGCAACGGAGGACGAGGAGTTTTGGTGTGGAATGCTCTGTCAACAAGTGCCACTGGGAGCACAATTGAACCTGCGACGAATTTGTCTTGGTTATCTTTCCAAGGTGGGATTCACGTGGCTTTCTCTCTCGTCAGTTTCTCAACTTTGTTTTGACTTTGTTTGTCTTTGGTTCTTAAAGCAATGCACATCTCCAAGCTAAAGCTAAAGCTCGAGCTCGAGCCCAAACTTCGAGCGCTTGTCGGGAAGGTGAAGCGTCGAGGAAAGCCTTTTTCTGCTCCCCTGCTCAGTTTGCCCACCGAACTACTCCAGGAAATTGCGTCCTTCGTAAGCTCGTGTATCTTTCCACAAGTATCCTATCTCATTAATCGCCTTCAGCTGTCCAAACGCGACCAGAAAGCCCTGCGTTCCATATGCCATCAGCTGAACGACGTGCTCCGAGCTACCGTGCTCGAAGCCGTGTTGATCAATCTCACCCTCCCCTTAAGACATTCCGATCAAGACGTCCTCAAATATTTAGCTAGCCATGGACCTGCAGACTATATCTATCGGCTAAGAGTTTGTGTGTGGGGTTCATATTCCGAGCAACATCCCCCGACTCACTGGCGCGTGGCTGAGGGTGGCAATTCAGAAACCCACCCTCCCTCGACCCGTCCACGTCTCCAGACGAAGCGCGACATTGCGGAATTTCGCGCGCTATATAACAGCGCCTTCGCGTCGTTGACCAACTTACGAGCTTTCACGTTGTGGTAAGTTCCGCTACGCCTCAAGAGAGATCATGCCACTGATTTTTTCCTCGGACATAGTGTCAGCAACGGTTCTCGCAAAGTACCTCCATACTTTGTAGAAGACACGTTTAATTGGTTGATAAAACGGCCCTCCCTCGATCTTCATCTGACTCACCCGGAGTTCACCCTTCCGTACTTCTCCCATTTATCACAGTTTCGAAATATCCGCAAGTTTTCTCTAACTGGCTATTCCAACAATTCTACCCCGACGATTGAGAAGACGCTCGCCCGTGTATTTGCGAATAATCAGCACTTGTCCGACGTCTTTCTGCATTTGGTTGATCGGTGGGACAACAGAAGGACAAGTCTTGCCGTCTCCGGCATAGAACGCGTGTTTCCAAAGCACGCGACGAGAACTATACCGCTTCGTCACCTATCGCTGAAGGAAGGTAGTATCACCGCCGCCCCTCATATTTTCCACCACCTTCGCGGTCTGAGGTCACTCCAGATATCTAACGTCGATCTCCATCATGCTTCTGCCGGATTCTGGACGGAACTCTCCCAACAGGAGATATATATTCCCTCGATCAAGCTCAGGTGCCACAGTGTGCTTTCCACAGTCGTTGATTACCTCGCCTCCAACAAGGGGATGACCGAGTTGACATTTGAAGTTGAGACGGATAGGGAAGGCACTTCGAGGCGAGTTTGGAGAGAAGTAGTCCCGCGTCACTCGAAGACTCTGGAAGTTCTCCAGCTGACGTCGTGTTGGGGCAGCCATTGGATTTTTGGCAATATCCCTGCATATGTAACGAGTGTATCCAAATGCGTGAAACTACGTATCTTGGGTATTGTAGTGGATGGGAACAAAGACTTCATGGTATGTATCCCTTCTGCACATCTAATTGCACCATTCTCATCGTTTTGACAGGAACCGCTTCTGTGTTTGCTGAGGTTCCTTCCGAATCTTCAAATCTTGCGGCTGGTCCCTCACACAAATGATTTCGGCTCGGTCTTCAAGCGTATTCAGCGCATACGCGATGATGAGCCATTATTGAGGCGCTTGCAGGTCATTGTATCCGTTTCTTACCAGAAGCACATCAGGTTTGTTGCTGAGCGATCGAAGTGGGATGTCGACGATGAGAAGTCTGATTGGCTACAAGATGATCCGTGGTACTTGGGCGCGTAACGTATTGGAATACAGGAATGAAGTTATGTATCATTGTATCATTTACGCTTGTATTATTAGGGCTTCGTCTCGTTACTGTCGAGTTGATGATATAACATGTAAGACGCGGCGAGTGACTGCGATCTCACCTGCTAACGCTGACCCGTACCTTCCACCTACCACCGCTGCAGTCATTGTCTATACGCAATTCCAGTGCCATGTTTACTCAAAGCGCAATATAGCCTGTAGTTTACAAGCTTCACGACAGGTTTCGCCCAGTTGTTGAGCTCAACAACACGCTGCCAGAGGATCTTGAATAATTTCTTCTTTACGACTTTTTGTTGCTGTGTTATGCATCTAGATTTTTGTCGCGTCAGGACTTGATAACTTAAGGACTCACGTTTCGTTAGTAAGAGAATTTCAAGTAGAAAAACAAGGTGCGTATCATCCTCCTTGTCGACATGGAATTTCGAGTCCTTACCCACAAAACCTGCCTTACACCTACTCCAGCCCTACGATTCAACCATGGCATCGATCTCCCGCGCTCCAGCGGGATAATTGACTTCACCTCGGCACGCAATGGCTGATGCCACTATGTGATTATTTACCGGAAGACCTGCGACTCTTTCGTTTTCCTCTAACGTTACAGTCCCCCTCAACCACAACCTTCTTCCCCTGTCCGCACCGTCTTCTCCGCTTTGACTTGCACATATGCCGGGTGTAGTAGTCTGCGACGATACACAACTTTGATCTCTTCCAACTTTTTGCGATACCATTCTCTGTCTGTTAGTACCTGGCAATGGTCGTACACCATTCCAGAGTCGGAAGTGGTCCAAAGAGCGCTTCAATCTGCTCTTTGATCTTCCGATCTGAATCTCTCTCCCCATACTGAGGGCAGTTCCCTGGCTTTGAATCCACGTCCGCTTTGACGCGAGTAACAAGCATGACTCTCAGCGTCTCGCGGCATATGGGTAGGTCAATGAAGACACCCAACGACTGTGCGTCTAGGTGGGCATCACTCAATCTGTAGCCGAAATTGACGAGAGCGAGTCCAAGTGTAGCGCCAGTGAAGACATCTTCATCGGGAACGATGGTGTAGTCGGGTTTGATACGTTTGTAGAGCTCGGCGAATTGTTCTACGGTTAGAGTGTAGCCACCGACGCGAATGGGATATGGGTAAATGTACTAAGAGCACGACTCAGTAAAGATTCACAAATTGTGATGCGATATTCACCGTCATTGCTGAAGGGAAACAGTGAGACAGTTGTCGTTGGCCGGGTGATGCCGAGTCTCATACTGCGGCGACCGGACCGGACTTGACGCGTTCAATTTTCTTCTTTGTCCTTCCTTTTCTCATGTTCAAAATTCTAGCGTAGTTTCTGAGCTGGCGAAGAACTTGGAAGCACTTGCAGATCATCTTTCTTGAGTTCAGTGACTTCATTGGCAAGGAGTCAGCGCTCAGCTTTTGTCCCGAACAGGTGATGTCCAAATAACTAGCAGGGAGTAGGACCTCGCCTGGCGTAGCGCCTATATGGTCAGGGATACTGAGCTTAAGCTTTGCTAAATATTCTCGAGCTTGGACGTACCCCCAATATCTCTACTCTGGACTGGACTGTGCTGCGAATCGATGGAGTCCTCCGAGTCTGAACCTTCATAAACGGCTCGCGAGAGACCTTCAGGTTTAACAAAAGGCTTCTCATTCGGTGGGAGACAATACAATGGCTGCGATACAAGACCGAGCCGTACGAGGGGTCTCGCATTGGAATTGCATGCTTTATTTCCAACTTCCGTCGTCTGCAGTGTGTATACATTGGCGCAGGAAACGGTGGCATCGAATGTTCATAATGGCGATATTATTCTGACTCCCGGGTGATTACTGGTGTGCGTCTCTTGAAGCTTCCACGGCTTAAGCTGACACTTGCCTCGTGCAGATGGTGAACCTGATCACCCAATGCGCTAAGAATCTGAAAGATCAGTGTACTTGCTGCTGTTGTAATGTCTGTGGGAATGGTGTCAGTCGTGGCCGTTACTTCGACCTGGAACAAAAACCGTCACAGCAACATTGGAGAATCCACCTCTCCATGCACCCTGCACGCTTTCGAAAACAGGCTGGAATTACCTGCATCGAGTTGAACACGACAATAGCTGGATGCGGTTAGTGTCACCCGGACCAGCTTCTCGTACGCGCTTACTGCGTACCACAGTTGTGCTCATCGTCTTTATAACAGCATATCTTAATTTTAATAGCACCGGTTCTCAAAGGGGCGCAACAACTTGTAATGTACAAACTTCTAAAGGAGCTTCGCCCAATATCAACCCTCGACGACGTGGAGTACCTACTATGGCGATTCTGTCTCTACGCCTCTTGCTGCTGCTGGATACGACCTCGTTAGCAGGAGAACTTCAAGTTGCAAATCAAGATATGCATCGCCCTCAGAAGGTAGGAAGTTTCGGACCCTCACCCAAAAAACCAGTCTTACACCCGCTCCAGTTTTACGATTCAACAATGTCAACCTCGGCGTCAATTTTTTGCGTCCCAGTGGGATAATTAACCTCCCCTTACTGTCTCAACCGCCGCCAAGTCCACTTGTTCAAGATTCTAGCATAGTTTCCGAGCTGGTGAAGAACTTGGAAACTGATAACCTGGAGGTTATCTTACAAGGAGGATGTCGTCAGTCAGCTCTCGTCGATTACCCAATCATGGAGCAGGGCCTTGACTGCGGCATTGGATGTTCATGGTGACTACTGATTCGCGTTACTTCAAGCTTCGATGAAATCCGAAATTGATGCTTGTCTTATGTAGATGGCGGCCGATGTGCTAAGAATTCGAACAACGGTCACTATAACATCGCATGAGAAGACGGTCGGGACTCGGGAGACGTCGTCTGCACAGTTATTTTAGTCTGCCGAAGAACAGATAGAGTGTCGGGGCGCATGGGAAGGTTAGATACTGAGGGGAGGAACTCAGTAGTCCTGGAGAAACAGTAGCGACTGTCGTGCCACAATTAGTTGTTGTTAATGTCCTGCGCGAACAGTCCGTGCGTCATTCCCTGGGTATATGGTCGCAGTGTCCCCGCGCGCGAAACTATGTGTTCGGGGTATCGTGGTGGAAGGAAGTTGCAAAGATTTTACCGTACGTATCATTTCTGCGCAACGTCGTCTGCCGTTCTCATCTTTTTTGATAGGGCCCGGTTTTGTGTATGCTGAAAGCTCTGCCGAATCTTCAGACCCTCGCTCATATAGATGACTTTCCCCCGGTCGTTAAGCGTAGTGAACGCTTACGCGACCACGAGGCACTATAAGTTATTATAATCGTTCCGTATCAGGGCGACATTGCCTGCGTGGTTTTGTGGTTCTCAACCTTCCCCATCACACTGTTCTTTACCTTCCGCCCAAGATCGAAGACCTGTATCAAGCTAGCGCTCCCGTGACCGCGTCGGTTTACCGATGACAGAGAAGATCATCCGTGCCCTGTCGCCTATTTGCCGAATGAATGAAAGGAATAACTCTAACCGCAGAGGAACGCCAATCCGATGGAGGTGAAACTCGATGACGTCTTCGCCAGGAAGAGAGTATTCTGACAATCTTTCTCTCTTAAGATGCGGAGCTGACAAGCCCAGAGTAGATAAAGACACTCAGGGAACAGGTGCTGTGGGTGTCCAGTAGGAGAACAGAGTACGCTGTTTGATCCTTATTCCCAGAATTGGATGCCCGAGTCCGTATCCAGAACCCACAGTAGATATAAGCTCTGTACTCGTGACAGACGCGTTAGGTTCTCCGCTTCCTGATGGTCCCGTGTCGATGCAAATCTGTCCTTTCCCGTGACGGAGAGATGCTAGACACGATTCATGCGCATGATGGGACGTGCAAGAGATTGCAAAACGCTAACTTGTCCAAGAACGATCAGTATTTACTGATGGAAAACTGGCCGGACGTTGATTTCCGCGATACGACTCGGAGATGGTGTAGGAGCCTACAACTCCGCTTGTCCTAGTCTCCCCGAGATAGGTGTGTTTCCGCGACCGTGGATGAGTGAGACTGGATGTTAGCAGCGGTCGATGATTAAGGATGCATCATGCCGCATCGGTCTTGGTAAACATACCCGACTATGGTGCTTGTACTCTAAAATCGTATCATCGCGGCAAGGAGCGGAACAGAGCAAACGGTTTTGCCCTGGGGTGCAAGATCTCTTGAATAAGTAAGATCTCCAGAGTCCAATGATCAATCTTGTAGGTCCGGGTGTACATGGAGTCATTTATCCACGCTGCCAAGCCAGAGCATAAACTTTTACATGTGGTCCGACTTGTTGACCTCGTAGAGACTTACCAGTCAGTCCTGGGTACCAGTGTGTATAGTATCTGAAGGCTGAAGCAGACGTGTGAAAGGAAGATCAGAATTTCAGAAAACATGACGCATGCTTAGTCATCCCCTCAGCTCTTCTTTTCCGCCCAGCTTGTTGCCAGCTCATCATCTACGTTCGCTTAGCGCCACTACCGCATGCATTTACACTCCGTGTCGGTCTTGGCTCTTGGCTATATTGCTTGGATCTACCGCGGCAAGACGGCGAGCGGGAAAAGTCAGTACCGAACGGCGAGAGACTCGGCTCGAGATGTGCACGTACGTACGTACATCTTTTGTTTCTCCTGCGTCGAGATCTCAATCTTGTGGGTCCAGGTATATCATGAGCTAGAAGACCTTCCCCCAATCATGAAAGCGGGTTACGGTTGACCTGACCGGTGACTTTTGGTTTTGCGGTTGAGACGTGGCATACGACTTTCAAGGGTCCTTTCTTCTTTGCCAAACGAGCGCCGGGAGGGTGTACACATCCCGCGTTATCTCCGCCTCATTCATCTTAGACACACAAAACATGGACCCATACGCGCCCTCGCGTTCCTTGTCTCAGATCTCGCTCACGGCAGAGACAAACCGGCGGGGCGGCTGAACTTGATCCCGACGAGGATATATTGTCCGTCGGCTTGGTCTGCATTCAAGATACTCGCCCTCTGCCATTTCGAGGACTGATTTCAGATCTGCCCTGGAACTGGCGTCTCGTCTTTGCTGTAGAACAGTATGGTCGATGGATGCCGGGATCCTGGAAAGGACGGTGTTTGGTGATGCACGCGTCATATTCTCCCTCGTGGTGCAAGAGAGCATCCGTCTATGCTAGCGAAGAGTGGATGTCACTCCCATGCATGTCTGGTCTTCTCGCTCAATCGCTACTCTTACTCACACGCCCTCTAGATAAAAGGTCCGAAGCTTGCTTGACTGGAGTTTAATAATTAACAAGTAGGCGTCAGCACCACAGTCTGATCTAGTTATCGGCGGGAGTGTCCTAAGGGAACCATCCCGCCTCAGACACGAGAAACATGGACCCATAGACGCCCTCGTTCTATGTTTCAGATCCTCATCTAATACGAACTACGGCACTGAAGAACCGGCGGGGCGGCTGAACTCAATCCCGATGAACACTTGGTGGGCGCGTCAAGCAAGAAACGTGCTGCGAGGGAACCAGGTCAGCGCCCCTCCAAACTCTGTACATTGCCCCAACGTACTATACACGGTTTCTCTGTCAAGGCAACGCGTAAAAACGCTTAATCTTATGCCTTTGTCTGGCGATCCAGACATCCCGCCCTCCCGCTTTATCTCCGCCCACCTTCACCTTAGACACGGAAACATGGACCCATAGACGCCCTCGTTCTCTGTTTCAGATCTGTCCATCTAATATGAACGGTTGTAGATCACGGCACTGAGGGATCGGCGGGGCGGTTGAACTCGATCCCGACGAACAGGCCTGGACGAGGATACGGTCCTTGATTTGGCTTCGTCTTTGAATCTCTGTCTGCCTCTGTATGGACACGACGACGATACAGATACCCCCAGATCCTTGAGAGGACGCAGTCTCCTGGCACGCGCGCTAATCAAGGAACATACTCAGAAAAGAGCATCTGCTCTCAAGGTATGAGGTCGGCACCCTCTAGACTCGGTACCTTTTCCAGCTCGCTATACATGGTTTACCTGTCAAGCGCGGTACATATAGCATCACATCGACTTCTTCACGCCAAGTGAACAGGCCAGTACGTCTGTTTCCCCGCATCCAAGCCGACTCGCCGTCGCAGGGGACAACCTTCACCCGGGCGCCCAGCCCGTCCCACAGTTCCATTTGGGGGGATCTGCAGAAGTGATGTGTGATCGGGAGAGGTGGACCTATGGGTGTCAACTAGAGAGGAGGGTACGCGTTTTCGAGTTGGTGCCGTTTTGGGTTAGTGTATGGGCGGGGCGTGTCGCGTTCTTGTGACTTTTTTAGACTGGCCTTTGTTACGGACAAGCCTTAGCAGCTGACTTGTGTTCGAGTCGAGATACAGAATCTGGAAGCGACTGGGGGCGGCGTTGGTTTTGCTGTGTTTGCAGCGGGAGTACGCATGATGAGGCGTTTACGATATTTGTAGGTCCGGTATCATTTCATTATAATCGTACCACGGGATACATATATTGGAAACTAATGATTGGAATTGAGTAGTGACGCGTGGAATGGAACGATATCCGACACGTCATGATTTGATGATGAGAAAAAAAAAGAGTTCAGTTCGAATGGAGGTATAATAATATAATTAAGGAGTAGCTAGAATGCTCCGATTGGGAGTACGGTGACTGCTTTGGCCTCTGATGCGAGGAGCTCGGATAGGCCAACGTAGTATGCGATGAAGGCAGTCACGATGCCGAATGCACCGCCTGATTTAGCGAGACTGCGGGTGTTTCAGCGCGAATGGAGAGAAGGAGGAGGGAAAAGAAAACGTACTTGGTGCTGATGGAAACCTTGCCCGACGAAGCCGATAACTCTGAACAGGCGAGAAGCATAAATGTGACAGAGAGACAACCGAAGAGGGCGATGAACGAGGCAGATTTGCGGAGTGAGGTGATGCTGCGTGCACCGGGGTTAATGGTAAGCGATAAGGGAGAAGAGAACGGACGTACAAGAATAGAACGGTGACTATCATCCATGTAAAGAGATACACAGCGAGTGCAGAAGAGAGCTCGGATGCATCAGTCCCGTATGCAGCGAGAATGCCAGAGTTGGGGATGAAGATAGTGGCGTAGGACATCCAGAACGCGCCATAGGAGGAGAAAGCTGGGGTTGGATAAGGGGTTAGGAGGCGTGGGGTAAGTAAGGGGCGTGTGTAACGCATGCGTACCTGTCCCGCCAAATGCGTTCCCGCGAGGAAACTCCCACATGCCTGCAAGCAGCTGAGTCAGCCCGCCGCAGAAAATGGCCATTCCGACGACGACGTTGGGCGTGTTGATACCGCGCGTCCGGACGTTGTACATCGAGAGGATAAAAGTTGTAGAGGCGAAAGAGAAAAGTCCGAGTGTACCGGCATTTGCGATACGTGTGGGACGCGGCACGGCTGCGGTATTTGGAGGTGGGTTGGCCTGGAGAGCGCCGTTCGAGCTGGAGGCAAAAGCTTTTTCGACGTCGGACATGGTGGAGTGACGGGAGATGGAGAATAGGCGACCGTGGGTTTTTAAGAGAGTGTCAGGGAAGTTTGGTGCTGTTGGTATGGTCGGTGGTAGTATGGCATCGAATGATGTTAACTTGGGTATTGAATAGAATCGCTAGCTTAACTCGGAGATCAGAACGGCGCCCGGAGAGAGAAAAACGCTTGTGGATCAATCCTGCCTAGGTTGGGAATGGAGGGCGGATCAGGTGCGAATTTTGGTGGAGGACATTCGGGCGTGCGATGCGAAATAGACAGAAGAAAAGTGTAGACATAGATGACCCCGCGATCCTCGGTGACTAAATTCAGACGGCGTTTTTCGAATAAGCTCAAAAGGCGGGATTTCGATGTCAAGGTGGAAGTAAAGCAAGGGAAAGTTGGAATGCAAGTCTCGAGCCAAGGGAATACCCCTAGACTGCTGTTTCAAAGTCGGGCGTCCGCACACAGGGGTCGCGCGGAATTCCCCACCCCCACAAAGGGTCACATGCTCTTCCCCACACTGCTCTCTCCACGTAATCAATATCACCCCATATGCTGACCTGATCTTTCCCCAATCATCCTTAGGATCACCTTTCTCCCGAATCCCGCCGTCGTGCCGCCTACAAAAACTTTTCTTCCTATTTCAAATCTTCCCATCAGTAATACGGATGTCTCACTAGCGATCGATAGTGGTCATCCGCTCCGGGGCCCCGTCTGGGGTATATAAGCTTCCGATAACCGCCCTCTGTCCCTCATCCCCTCTTGCTCTTCATCCACCACCATGACTTCCTTCTCCTACGAATTCAACACCCCCGTCTACAAGGGCAAGTCTTCCTTCCCTACTGGCCTTTTTATCGGCGGCAAGTTCGTCGCTGGTTCGTCCGGAAAGACCATCGAGTATGTAACCTTGTTCGCCGTATTTTCTTTTTTTAACTTGGTTCTTCTAGTGTTATCAACCCTACCAACGGAAAGCTCATCACCTCCGTTTCTGAGGGAACCGAGAAGGATGTCGACCTCGCTGTCGAGGCTGCCCAAAGGGCCTTCGAGACCACTTGGGGTCTGAAATCCTCTGGAACCCAGCGCTCCGAGCTTCTCTACAAGCTTGCTACTCTGATGGAGAAGTACCATGACGAGCTTGCTGCTTTGGAGGCTCTTGACAACGGTACGTTTCCCTTTGACTGCGTGTCCCTAAACCTCCTAATTACCTTTTCAAAGGCAAAACCTTCGGATGGGCCAAGGGAACCGATACCGCTGCTTCCATCGGAACCCTCAAGTACTACGCTGGTTGGGCTGACAAGCTCTCTGGTCAAGTCATCGAGACCGACGAGAACAAGCTCGCATATACCCGCCATGAGCCTATCGGTGTCGTCGTACGTAACCTCCCCTCCCTC
Organism: Desarmillaria tabescens; assembly: GCF_030435595.1. NCBI lineage: Eukaryota > Fungi > Basidiomycota > Agaricomycetes > Agaricales > Physalacriaceae > Desarmillaria > Desarmillaria tabescens. The sequence continues at coordinate 4,934 of NW_026848570.1, read as the reverse complement.
CATTCCTCCTTTTTCTTAGCCTTCCTAGGGCCAAATCATCCCCTGGAACTTCCCTCTCCTCATGTTTGCATGGAAAATCGGCCCTGCTCTCGCTACTGGCAACACCATTATCATCAAGCCCTCCGAATTCACTCCCCTGACCGCCATCCGTATGGGCTCCATCATCAACGAGGCCGGCTTCCCTCCTGGTGTCGTCAACATTGTCACCGGTTACGGCCAGACCGTCGGTAACGCCATCAGCTCCCACATGCACATCGAAAAGGTGCCTATTTTTCATTTCATATCTTTCGCAATTTTCTGATTCCCGCCAGGTTGCCTTCACAGGCTCTACTCTTGTCGGCCGCAAAGTCATGGAGGCTGCCGCCAAGACCAACTTGAAGAACGTCACCCTCGAGCTCGGTGGAAAGAGCCCTAACATCATCTTCAACGACGCCAACCTCGACCAGGCCGTCAACTGGGCTGCTCACGGCATCTTGTGAGTATTCGTCCATTCATTTCCCTATCTAAGATCTACCCCGCTCCCCACCGCCACCGCCGTTACTCCGCATTACTTTCGCTCCATATGCTAACGGCTTCTTTCCTTTAGCTGGAACCACGGACAGGCGTGCTGCGCGGGCTCCCGTATCTTTGTCCAGTCCGGCATCTATGACGAATTCTTGAAAAAGTTCACTGCCAAGACCCAGAGCATCAAGGTCGGCGACCCCTTCGAGGTTGGCATGGACCAGGGTCCCCAGGTTTCTAAAGTCCAGTATGATGTGAGCCTAGTTTCTCCGTTCCGATATCTTCCTTTCTAACGGCCCGGCTAGCGTATCATGAGCTACATCGAATCTGGCAAGCAACAGGGTGCCACCGTCCACTCTGGCGGAGCTCGCCATGGAACGGAGGGTTACTTCATTCAGCCTACCATCTTCACCGACACCACACCCGACATGAAGATCGTTCAGGAAGAGATCTTCGGTCCCGTCGGCGTCGTGATCAAATTTGAGGATGAGGAGGATGTTATCCGACAAGCCAACGACACCGGTACGCGCCCCTTTGTCCCTTTCTCCCCTTAAAATTTCTGCTAATTGGTAAAATTTCACTCAGTGTACGGCCTCGCCGCTGCCGTCTTCTCGCAGGACATCAACCGTGCTCTTGACACCGCACACAAGCTCAAGGCTGGAACTGCATGGGTCAACTGCGCGAACCAGTTGCACTTTAACATTCCTTTCGGTGGTTTCAAGCAGAGTGGTATCGGACGGGAGTTGGGAGAGTACGCGCTCCACAAGTGAGTTTTTCCTTTCTTCTCTTTCCGTTCTTTTCTGATGGGGGATTGGCGCAGCTACACAAACGTCAAGGCCGTGCACGTCAACTTGGGACACCGGATGTGAAAAATTCCCTGGCCCTGGCCCTCTTGGATGAGAAGTTAAATTTATATTGTACCATGCGCATGTATTATGATCTTTATAACATTTTAAGTCACCGTCAATGGAATTTTTTTTCGTTATATCTTTCTTGGCGGGATTCTTTTACTTGAGCAAGTGGAGTTTGCATGTGGGGTTACATGTGGAGATTTCTTATGCGCTTCCGCTATCTTCTACAAATTGGGGCGCGGAGAACGAGACCCGGTGTGAAATTTCCGTTTTTTGTGGGGATGGGTAGAGAGATTTGGATGTTTTTTTTTCCAACGAGTCCGAGATGGGATGATGATAAGACACGGACCGGACAGGTACGCGTTTTTTTGGCCCTGGGGGTTCGGGGAAGGGGTTACTAATGACGCCGGTGGAATGCAGAGAATACATATGACGAATCGCGAGAATGACGAATGTGTAATGGACGGAACCTTTGAAGACACTACCTGGGGTTCGAAGCCAAGAGGTCTATATGTCCATCAGAGCTTCTTTTACCGGGGACAACTCTTTTCCGCGCGTGCCGGGGGTGCGGAGAAAGTGTGTGCGGGGAGGATGTGGCGTAGAGTGCGAATGCGGGGAGAGAGAAGACAGCGCGTCTTTCGTTGGAGTACTAGAGAGACAGAAGGTTTCTGGTTCGCGGGCGAAGAAGTGAAAAGTCGATGTCATGCCAGTGTCTGAGCTAAAGAATAACTAGAACCCTTATATACTAGTCGCGTGATGGAGACAGGTTGTCCCGCGCCTAAGCCTTATCGTAGGCGAGTGATTGCCGGGGTATGGATTGACGGGAAGGTATCAAAAGGTGAACTAGCGACCGGAGAGAGATCAAAGCGGGATTGATGAACGAGAAGTGGGAGAGATAGGCGACGATTCAGAGGAAACGTTTCGGGTTTGTGGGTGAAGGGAACTGTAACTCTACCCTGAAGCACCCATAACGGATGCAGGTTATCCCGCTTCGTCCATTGAATAGACGAGTGATCGATGATATTACAACGAATCTTATCCCGCCGATGTGAATTGACTGAATGACATCAGAACATACTGAATCTCCCTGGTGACTCGCTCGTCCGTCCGAGTGATCGGGAGAAATACAACCCGCCGATGTATGAAGAGTTTTACCTAGCTGGTCTCGCGGGAAGAGTTATTCCTCGACGTGACCGTGGAGATAAGAATTAATCCACTGCTTGTTTGTAGGTAGGTCTGGGTGGAGATAGATCGGGAGAAAAGGAAATGGTGCGGTCAGGTGAGGCGGTTGAGACAGTGAGCGGAGGTTAATTATCCCGCTGGGACGTAAGAGATTGACACCGAGGTTGACGTTGTTGAATCGTACTAAAGCTGGAGCGGGTGTAAGGCTGGTTTTGTGGGTGAGGGTCTGAAAGTTCCTACCTTCTGAGGGCGATACACACCTTGATTTACAATTTGAAGTTCTCCTGCTAACGAGGTTGTATCCAGCAGCAGCAAAAAGGCATAGAGAAAGAATCGCCATAGTAGGTACTTCCATCTCATTGAGGGTTAATATTCGGCGAAGCTCCTTCAGAAGTTTGTACATTACAAGTTGTTGAGACTCTTTGAGAACCGGCGCTATTAAAATTAAGATATGCTGTTATAAAGACGATGAGCACAACTGTGGTACGCGGTAAGCGCGTACGAGAAGGTCCGGGTGACACTAATCGCATCCAGTTATTGTCGCGTTCAACTCGACGCAGGTAATTCCAGCCTGTTTTCGCCGGGCTTGCAGGGTGCATGGGGAGGCCAATTCTCCAATGTTGCTGTGACGGTTTTGGTTTCAAGGTCGGAGTAACGGTCCTAGCTGGCACCATTCCCTCACACATTACGACAGCAGCACGTACACTGATGTTTCAAATTCCTAGCGCATTGAGTGATCATGTTCACCATCTACACGAGGGCAAGTGTCAACTCCAGACGTCGTGGAAGCTTCAAGAGACGCACACTAGTAATCACCTGGAAGCCAGAATAATACCGTCATCATGAACATTCGATGTCGTCGTTTCCTGCGCCAATGTATGCACACTGCAGACGACGGAAGTTGGAAATGAGGCAAGCAATTCCAATGCAGCCACCCTCGTAGTGTCATCTTAGCATCTGCAGCCATTGTATTCTCTCCCACCGAATAAGAAGCCTTTTTTTGCTCAACTTGAAGGTCTCTTGCAAGCCGTGTATGAAGGTTTCAGACTCGGACGACTCCAATCGATTCCCGGTCCAGTCCAGAGTGGAGAAATACTGGAGATACGTCCCAGTTCGATAATGACTAATAAAGCCTAAGAAGCCCAGCATTTCTGACCATATAGGCGGCTGCACCAGGCTAGGTCGAGTTCCTGATAGTGATTCGGACATCTGTTCGGGACAAGAGCTGACTCCTGAGCGCTAACTCTTTGTGTCAATGAAGTCACTGATTCAGAAAAGATGATCTGCAAGCGCTTCCAAGTTCTTCGACAGCTCAGAACCCATGCTAGAATTTTGAACATGAGAAAAGGAAAGACAAAGAAAGTAAGTCCAGTCCGGTGTCGCCGCAGTTATGAGGCTCGGCATCACCCCGGCCAACGACAACTGTCTCACTGTTTCCCTTCAGCAATGACGGTGAATATCGTATCACAATCCTGTGAATCTTTACTGAGTCGTGCTCTTAGTATGTTTACCCATATCCTATTCGCGTCGGTGGCTACACTCTAACCGTAGAACAATTCGCCGAGCTCTACAAACGTATCAACCCCCGACTACGCCATTGTTCCCGATGAAGACGTCTTCACTGGCGGTACACTTGGACTCGCTCTCGTCAATTTCGGCTACAAATTGAGGGAAGCCGACATAGACGCACAGTCACTGGGTGTCTTCATTGACCTACCCATATGCCGCGAGACGCTGAGAGTCATGCTTGTTACACGCATAAAAAGCAGAGATGTGAACTCAAAGCCAGGGAAATGCCCTCAGTATGAGGAGGGAGATTCAGATAGGAAGATAAAAGAGCAGATTGAGGCGCTCCTTGGACCACTTCCGACTCTGGAATGGTGTACGACCATTGCCAGGTACTAAGAGGTAGATGTTCGGCACCTCATACTTGACCTCAGCAAGCTGATACTGAAACCGTTCATATAGATAGGCACCAATCGGTGGTCGTGTACGTCGGTATGCCACGTTTGTGCTGCCGGTAAATAATCACTTAGTAGCACTAGTCATTGCGCGCCGAGCGGAAGTCAATTATCGTGCTGGAGCGCGGGAGGTCGATGCCGTGGTAATCATGAAGCTGGAGTGGCTGTAAGGCAAGTTTTGAGGATGATACGCACCTTGTTTTTCTACATGAAGTTCTCTTGTTAACGAAGCGTGAGTGCGAAAGTCATTTAAGTCCTGGCATGGAAAAATCCTAGTTGCATAAAGCAGCCACAAAAAGTCGTAGACAAGACATCTTTCAAGATCCTCGGGCAGCATGTTTCTGGGTTCGATAACTGGGCGAAACCTCTTGCGAACCTTGTAGACTACAGGTTATGTTGCGCTTGGAGTGAACACAGCACTGGAATTGCGTATAGACGA